>NC_136263.1:24621884-24714384 GCF_964187855.1 Myxine glutinosa | reverse complement strand
ATTCGGTTATCTGTTCGTCTCCATCAGTGGTATTTGTTTAGTGATCTCGTCCAAATTTCTTTTTCTAGAAACAAAAGCCGCGACGCATATCCCCTCCCTCATTGAAATCGTCGCTCGAGCGGTGGGCGGATCCGGAGCTCGGAGCCCCGCCCGAGCCGCGGACCGCCATTGGCTGCTAAACGTCGGGGGCGGAGTCATCGGCAGACAGAGAGAGAGAGGGGCGGGCCGTAACGGGATTCGCTTTGCGTGCGCGGGCACTGAGTGCGGACTGCATCTGCGGCGCCGGTCGTGTGGCTCTCCTTGCCGTTGTTTTTGGCGTTCGGGATCATCAGACGTTCGTGATATCGAGATTTTGTGTTTTTGCTCCTCGAGATCGTTTTTGCCGCCGCTCAGCGACTCCCTTTCGGAGGCGAGCAGCTCCGTCCGCACGTTTCGTTGATTCGCCCGACGCCCCGCCCCTCCCGTCAGCACCCCTCCTCGTCTGGGATCGCGCGCAGGCGGTGCGCTTCGGTGCTGACTCTTTGTCTCGCTGCTCTTCGAGTCTTTTGTTAGTGCGAAGCATGGGAGCCCAGTTTTCCAAGACTGCGGAGCGCGAAGCTGCGCTGGAAAAGCCCGGGGAAGCGGTCGTCGCTTCTCCGCCCAAAACCAACGAGCAGGTTTGTCTAAGTCTTTGTATTTGTACCGCAAGTGGGACAAAGGAGGCTGCCCATTGTCGGACAGTGGTTGTGTCGATTTGCCATTTATTTCTGTGCGCTAATTCGTATTTTATTTTGTTGTTTTTTTTGCTTCCGTCGAGTAAAACCATCGACTTTCCCATTTTGTGTATTGGACTTGCGCCCGGGAGCGTTCTTTTGTCTCGAAGGCTTTTTGGGGGGGGAGGAGTAGAAGAAGAAGAAGAAGAAGAATGAGGTGGAGGAGGAGGAGGAGTGTGTCGTTGGGCGCTCCATTTTGTCGATCGCCGTTTCGAGTTTGGCTGCAAGTAGCAAATGCTCATCCCAATCCCGAGCTGCTCCATTTGAACGTCCGACCGTCCCGGGGCGCACGGACTCTATGCAGGGATTTTCATGGCGTGCAACGCCCTCTGTCCATCGGGCCAATGCGTGCAGTCCAGGGGATCCATGAATAGATCTCTGGAAGCGCACAATGGGCTTCAACAGCTGTTAGAATGCCTCGAACATCGAGATTTAAAAATTCCAACGTGGTGTGATTTCTTAACGTTCGTGTCGTATACAAGAGGAGGACGTTTGGTCCGTCATGCCTGTGCTTTATCCGCATCATTAGTATAATGTTTTTGTTTACAAAAATGTTTTTTTTTTTTTTTTGGTGTGATTCGACTTTTTAAAATTCGTCTGAGCAACCTTTTTAAAAGCCAAGTTTGCTTGAATTTATCTTTTTGCTTCACCAATATTTTTTGCATTTTTGTCATGTGGTGTACTCCATTGGGAATTAAGATGTGCCGGTTCCTTAAAACCATCCTCGAGCTCCCTCTAGTGGTTCGATGGACTTCCTTTGGGATTTTTTGGCGGTGTTTACGGGACCAATGCCTGATTGTGAGTGCGTGCTCTTGCAGGATGGCGAGCTCGTCCGTGTGAACGGAGATGCCCCGTCCCCGGGTGAGGCTAAGGGAGACCTGCAAGCAAACGGCAGTGCTCCGGTGCCTGCCGAGGACGAAGCTGCGGCGGCACCGAAAGAGGACGCCAAGGCCGGTGATGTGAACGGGGCCGAGCCGGCTTCCGTAGAGGCGGCTGGAAATACACCCCAAGCAGAAGAGGCGGTTGGAAAGACACCCAAGGCCGATGAAGGAGCCGCTTCAGAAACACCGGCAGCCTCTGCACAATCGGGCGAAACGCCAAAGAAGAAGAAGAAACGCTTTTCTTTCAAAAAGTCGTTCAAGTTGAGTGGATTTTCATTCAAGAAGAAGAGGGATGTGCAGGCCAGTGCAGATGCTGACGCAACTAAAACCGAAGTGACTGGTGCAGAAGGCGATCAAGACAAGGTTGTGGAAGAGAAGAAGGAAGAGGCAGGAGCAGAGGGTGACGCAAGCAAGGATAAGAAGGAGGAAAATGAGGAGGTTGTGGTTATTGAAGCAAAAGATGCAGATGAGAAGAGCGAAGCTAAAGAAGAAAGTCACACGGCCACAGCTGAGGAGCAGGCTCGAGTGGATGAGAAAGCGTCCGAGGAAAAGAAAGAAGAGGTTGCTCCAGTTCAGGCAAGCGATGATGCTGCTCCTGCTGCTGCTGCTGCTGCTGCCGCCGCCGCCGAGTCGACACCTGTGGAGACTGTCCCAGCTCAGGAGTCTGCCGAGAAGAAATCCGAGCCAGAATCTGATGCAGCTCTTACTAATGAGCAGAATTCTGAGTGAGCGGTCTATTTTCATCTCCTCCTTTTGCTATAGGAGTTCAAAAGACTAACCAAGAATTATTTTTCCCTTTTCATTTTTTTGGGGGGGTTTTGTGTGGGAAGCATAATTTCATTTCAACCCTGAATGTGTCTTGTCAGTATTAATGTTCCTTTTTACCTATGATTTGCATACTTTTTATACCTTTTTGTGTATGTATGACAAATATCGGTGTATTCTTTAGGCCTTTGGCCACCATCTAGTGGTTATACTCATTGCAGACAAGGCAAGGGTGCCCATTTGCACACCTTCCGCTCTTTTTTTTTTTTTTTTTGGGGTGTGTCGCCAACTTTTTGATAAGGAAATGAGCACTGTAACTCGCTATTCATGTATCATACTTCGGTTGTGCTAAACTTCAAGTGATGCTGTCTTCGTAAGCGACCATGATCGGTGGCTGTTGGCTTGAAAGTTGCTGCATAGGAGCTTCGTTCGGTTGATGTAACCATTTGCAGTTTGGTGGCTCGCATTTCGGGACTGGCATAAAGCTAAAGGGTTCATCCACGCTGTAGATGGTGCATACCTCTGCTTTGATCTTAATGTGAACTTCCTGGAATCCTTTATTTTCTGAGGGGGAGGGCTAGAGAATGGGGGGGGGGGGGGAGGTGTCGAGTGGTTTTTTTTTTTTTTTTTTTTTTCAGACGTTTTAAGCACAGATCATGGGACATGCACCTTTTTGGGGTTTTTCTTTTTTGTAGAATTTCTGTATCTCTACTAAAGCTGAAAATCGTAGATCGGTAAGTAGTTTAATTATATATTATACTGCGGTTGCGAGTTCACGTTTCTTCTGTAGGATGTAATAGCACCTGTCAAATGCAAGTTTCCTGTTTGGTGGTAATTTTTAGGGCCTGTTTTATCACTTCCTTTTACAACTGGCCTTCATTGTTTGTACATATTGAACTGCTTTCACTTGGGAGATCGAATGTAACTTTGTTCATTGAAGTTGCTGTGTGGAAGTTGCTATAACTATCACGTTTTTGAAAATCAATAAATATTAACTATAAAAGCCTTTTTTGCGATGTTTTGTTGCACTTGGAACCCCGACGTAATGTTGTGTACCAACAGTTTCACGGAACAGGAAATGGTGGTTAAATTGTAAATGTTAGATGTAAATGATAGCTTCTGATTGACACACAACGTCATTTTGTCGTTCGAATAAGGCACTGTATAGTTTTATCAGTAATGTCCAACACTTTCCATCAGAGCTATCTATCTCTATGCTGGTTGAAGGTAAATTTGTAAAGCAGAGATGTAACTTTTACTGAATTTTTTTTTTTAACACTTAAAAAAAGCCAACTTGTTTTGTTGCCTTGGTATTTTTTTTTGGGTTTGGTTTTGGTTATTTGGTCAGGGCAGGAATTTGGCTACTTTCACATTTGGGTGAAAACCTTTCGGTGCATAATTGCAGGTGTGACAACTGAAATCCTCAAAATAATCATTTGATATGGTGAACCTATTTGCTGTATTAATAAGCTTTGCCTTTATCAGCTGAGAGGTGAAAGTAGAGTTGAATTTGCCTTGTTTTTCGGTGGCTCATTCTTGCCTTTCTTAAGAAGCCACCGTTGCCCATTGAATGCAAGACGAGGACGTTGGCAACTCCATCATCACCATCCTCTACAGATTGTTGTTTCTGCCGAAGCCACTCCAACAAAGGAAGTCAGGGCAGAATTTTTTTTGTTATCTTCATGGTGCCCGCGATAGCTCGCCTACTCAAGCGAAGGACACCGTTGGATCTTTAACGTCCACCAACTAAAGCCGGCAGATGGAACACCCGGTTTAACATCCGTCCGAGGAATGGCACACACATTGATCAATTACTCTGCCTTCGAAACACCGCAATGAGAGTTTATAGCTGGGCCGAGATTCAAACCCAGGCGAGGCAGCTCGGAGGCGAGTGTGCGTCTCTCTAGGCCACACTGCCAGCCCCCACCTCCATAAGCAACAGCTAAAACAGTATGTGAAAAAAAAAATTTGGAGGGGGTGGGTGACATTGGATTGGAATTTGCTGCCGCAATGATATTGTCTATGCACCATATTTTCCAGGTGAGATGTTTCCTATGGATTTTCGGGTGGCGGTGGTTTTCCAGATGTGGTAATTGCATCAGGGGAATGTTCTGAACCAAGTAAGTTTGTTTTCTCGTATGAAACCACTATATAATGGCATGGTCATTGAACACATTAACAGTTAATTCATTTTTATTTCCTCATGTTTTATTCCAATCACCTTTTTTTCTTTTTTTTTTTTGTATACAAGATCGAGGCTCGTGAAAGAGCGAACATTAATCACACAGAAAGACAAACCGACACATAAAACATATAACATCGGGAGCGGTAGACAAGATGGGGAGAGAGGGGGAAGGACACAAACACAACATTTGAGAGCAGGGACCGAGAGACATGGAGACATCGAGAGATCTGAGAGAGGGCGAGGGCTTTGGGGGGGGGGGGGCATGGGAAGGGGGCGGTGGGAGAGGTATAAAACATATGGACACTGCCAGGACTTCCAGGATGGATTTTTTTGCATTATTTATATTCTCTCAATTTACCAAATTCATCGAATTCCCCATAAGCAAGTAATATGTAGATGCTATTTTTTATTTTTTGAGCTTATGGTAGGACATATAGGTTTAAGGTCATGGATTCAACTTCACATTTTCTAGGATTAATTAATGCTCCTCAAGTCCGACGACAAACTGTTATTTATTGCTGTGCAGGTAGGCCATTACATTGATGGTAAAATAAGGGGCAGGTATTTATTTTCATCCACTTAACATACCATTTCAGGAATGCAACCAGATGGAATTTCTCAGTTTTAGAGGCAGACCACATTCACAATTTGTTTGCGGAGGGGGTGGGGTGGGGTTATTTTTCTACCTTCCATGAATTCCATAATTTATCTTGAGCATCTGATGTGAGAAATTCCAAAGGATCAGATGAATTTTTTTTTCCCCTTTTATATAGCCACACCATCAGTTTAGAGCTTAAGTTTGGCTGGTTGTCCCTAGTAATTTCTTACATTAAATATGTCTGGAGTCTTTGAAAAGGGGTTGGTAAGTTTATGCTTTGAACATGCACAGATTGAGATTTTGGTCAGCTCCTAGCTGATGGTCAAAACAGTCTTTAGGTGCTACGTCACTGTATATGGGCTGGCAGGATGGCATAGGCCCTAGAGGTGGTACACATGCTGGCATCTGAGCCGCCTAGCCTGGGTTCTAATCTCGGCCCAGCTATAAACTGTTCAAGCCAGTGTTCATTATGCTGTGCGAACCATCAATGTGTGTGTCGTTCTTCGCATGAACATTAAACTGGGTGTTCCATCTGTCCGGCATTAGTTGGTGGACGTTAAAGATCCCGTGGTGTCTTCGAGGAGTATGCAAGCTATCACTGACACCCTGAACAAATTAAATTCCAAATTCCTGCTTGAACCCACATGGGGAATTCCATGAGTGGAACAGCTCCCCCCGCCAACCTCCCTAGCAAATGTTGTGACCCACAGTCACGTGCTGCAAAGGAAAGATGTGAAAATAATAGTTTAATCTGATATAAAATGTGTCTGGCATACAATAGTGGCAGCATGCTTTGGCCACATTCCCAATAATAGCCCACCAGAAACCGTTTCCTTCCTTTTTTTATATTTTGATCGTGCCATTTAATTACAAATTTTGCAAATGTGCTTTGCTCGTCAGTGTGACTTCTCTGCACATTTGATATATTTTGCTTTTTACCAGCAATGAAATTTGATGCCAAAATACTTGGTATGTCTTATGTTTGCAGGTTTTATTTTATTTATAAATAAACCCTAAACCTTTTTATAATACAGTTAATTGTACAAAGAACCAACAGTTGTTCAGTATAAACTATGGCATTGGAGTATTTGCACATATTCCTAAAGTAGAAAGTTGAAAGACATAAATAAATAAACTAGAAAGGCACGCAGTAGAGAGCCTACCTCCACCTGATTGGCCATATCACTCAATGGTGAAGAATCGCTTAAAAAATTCTACTAGTGGATCCGGAGCTTCACCAAAATTGAATCGATTCTTCTTTGTCACACAAACGACCTGTCCAATAAGTTTCATCCAAATCCATCCATAACTTTTTTAGATATCCTAAGTATCGTTTTTGGCCCTATCTCCCAATGGTGAAAAATCACTTGAACAATTAAATAATTCTCATATCCGAATCCATATTCAAAATACGTTTTAGACAAAAATCCATATTCATATCCTTGTTGCATACACTACCTCTCTGACAAATTTCGTCCAAATCCATCCACAACTTTTTGAGAAATCTTGTTCACAAACGGACAGACAGGGGTGAAAACATAACCTCCATCCACCTTTGGTAGTGGAGGTAATAAATAAAAAGAAATATATCGTACACAGCATGATACTTGCAAAAATCCCAAAAAGAAGTTGACCTTTGACCTGTGATGACCTAAAAAATAATTGGTGGTTGAAAGCAATGATCAAGTATGCAAATCCTCTTCAAATTTCAAGTCAATCAGATGAAATTGAGGATTTTAGAAACTCGCCTAAGTTTTGACCTTTGGCCTATGTTGACCATTTGGCTAAAGTTGGCCTCAAATATAATTGGTGTTTGACTTCAGTGACCTGATGTGTAAATCCTCTTCAAATTTCAAGTCGATCGGATGAAAATTGAGGATTTTAGAAATTTGACAGATGTTGACCTTTTGACCTCAATCTATAGGCTTCTTCCTTTTGACCAGCTCTACCATTTGGTGAAGATTCATAAAGATCGGTTTAAAATTGTGACCTGTAGGCGATTGACATACAAACAGACAGACAGAAGAACACCAATATACTTTTAGAACCTTCGATTTTTGCAAGTAATAAATAATTCAAATAGAGGGTCATCTCAAACATTGTCACCCCCACCTTCTTTACATATCACATTCGTACCACATCATTCTACCTACTGTATACTCTAACCTCTGCAATGTACTGTCCAGCAAGCGATCGTCCAACTTTCTGATCCCAGGACAGAAGCCTTCCTTCTGATGCCTCTGACACGGTACAAAGTTTTTCGAAGTATTGTTTAATTACATATTTGGAAAAAAGTCAACTTGCCTAAAACAAACTTTCTCTATATATATATATATATATATATATATATATATATATATATATATATATATATATATATATTGTCCTGAGAATATGAAAATATATAATTACACTACAGTTTGATTCTTAGCTTCAGTTTTCAGTCGCTGTACTTTTACTAAGTAATAATAACTAATTCCCTCGTAGCGAACTCGACTCTCCCTCCTCTCCACCTCCCTCGCTCCGTTTCCTTTGCCACTTCTCTCCTCTCTCACTCACTCCTCCCCTCCCCATCCCCGCATCACATCTGACCAGATACATTCAAACCGGCTATTGCAATGCATTTTTGCCAATATTCGTCCGATTTTTCTAACCTTTTGCTGGAACCAAGTCTTAAACCATAAAATCAGATATTGATTTAGAGTTGAGATAAAACAGTGAGGGAGTCTGAATTAACTTTATATTACAGACCTTAATAATTACCCTCGCCAGATGAGAGGGTATTGCATTTGAGTCAGTTTGTTTGTTTGTTTGTCCGCACAGAATAAATATGATTTTCTCTGCAACTGTTGGTCCGATTGGCAGGAAATTTTCACCATGGGTGCTCCTCCTCCTGTAGTATGTTATGATAATTATGATGTCATAGGTCAAGTGGTACTAGTCATCTTGGAAAAACCGAAAAAAATTTCACCTCTATCTCTGAAAGCGGTGCATAGAAAAAATTGAGACATGGTTCACTGTAAAGAACTCTCCATGGGGAATAACATGTTAATTAATATGTCATAGGTGCCTCCACTATGACGTCATAAATTGACAAGTACAAAACTTCATCCGATCAAGATGAAATTTCTTGAGCGTCATCTCGGGATAAATTGGTGGAGAAAAAAAAGTAATGATGTCATCTGTCGCGTGATGCAGCCGCCATATTTGTTTTAACAAAAGCCTTAACCACTAAAACACGTCCTCGCGAGGGTCTGCAATCTAATTGCTCTTTCTTGTCTAAAATGTATTTTGGTCTAAACATGTTAACTTTCGTCCAATTGTCTTCCCGTTTTTTGCAACTGAGTCTAAAACCATCCTAGCGACTATGAACAAGACCGATAGTCCAACAACGGTGCAGCTGGGCTCGGATCTGCTGAGTGGAGGATCTGCTGTCCCTTTGTCATGTGACCATATCCTGAGCTCTGATTGGTGGTTTGTGAGGAACATACATACATACATATACATACTTATGCTGAACGAACAGAAAAACGCTGTTCCAGATGGCATCGCCCTAAAGGCTATGCTGTAAAAATATAGCTGCCAAACCACATGACCGATGGCGTCATCTATTTTTTTTTCGACCAATTTATCCCAATTAGTCATTAACCAATTTAATGTCATAATGAAGGCACCTATGACATCATTATTAACATGTTATTCCCATGGGGATTATTTTATAATGAGTCACCTTTCAATTTCTGGTGGTTTTGGAGATATAGAGGTGCAAGCGTTTTTGTTTTTTTTCCAATATGGCACTCATATCATGTGACCTATGACATCATAATTTCTACAGGAGGCCGTGCTCCTATGGTGAAAATTTCAAGTCAATCGGACAAACAGTTGCAGAGAAAATGAATTTTAAAGGGAATAAACCTACAAAATGCCAGCGGAAAGGACATACACATATTACATGCACACAAACACATACATACAGACAAACGCTGTTCCAGATGACATTGCCGTTGTCTAGAGACCCTGGAATTTGATGTCTCCAGACATTGCCGTCTAGAAACAAAAAAAATAGAGAAAAACCAAAATTTGTAACCAAATGACACAGTTGAGCACAAATCCCTGGGTCTCACTATCAACACCTTACAAATATTCACCACAAGATGGCACTATAGTGCTAACTGACACCAAATGCCACGTGATCAGGGGGTCAGGGGTTCGTGACCACTCAGGTTCAATCAGATGACCACGCCCATAAAGGTGGTGATCACACCCTGAGTCATGGAGTTGGTTTCTGGCCGGATTCCTAGCCATTGGAGTAAATTTCCCATTTAACCAAATACGACTAAAACATCACTCATGCCTCAATGTTGATAATAAATAACTAACTATAAATTTATAATTGATCTGGTTTACTTTACTGAAATTATCCAAATAACCATAAACCTCTGATTCTTCGGAAAAACCCCTTCATCTATTTGCTGACGACTCCATCCTCTCCTGTAACATCCTTCATTCTTCAGATGGCAGCATGCTCTTCCCTCTCTTCAGACCCTGCCAAAAACACAATCTGGTGAAACACATAGAATATGTCTTTCAATCCTGACAAATTCTCCCCCTCCATCTCTTTCCAAAAGGATTGTATGGCAAACCCTCCCATCTACTATCTTAATTATCTTGAGGTTCAGTCACTCAAATTCCAGGGTCTTGGGATTGGGTTATGTCTTGGGATTGGGAAAACGACATTTCGCCATAGCCAAAGTCGCCGACTGGGCATAATAATAATAAGAATCTTTATTGTCCCATATTCAGGGAAATTATTATTTCGTTTTACGTTGCATCCTCCGTTGTACAAAGTCATTCCTTGGCACACCTGAATTCCTGTCCACCTACAAGGCCTTCATCTACAACATCTAATGGAGCAGTCACAGTATGCGGGCATGAGATGTTGTATTGATCCCATGATGGTTGACTTGATGGTGTATTGAGCAGTAGCGGCAGCTTAACCAATTCACAATAAAGCATTGTGTGGTCGCTTCCTGTCGTATCAGTGAGCAATTGAGGCACTTGTTAATTTAAAACGAAGCCAATACGGAACAACTTTTGAAATGGCATATGAACGCAAATGAGGCATTTTGTACATATGCACAGTGTGTGCTTTTTCAGTGACTCACTTCTGCTAGCTGAGGAACTTTTAACCTACAGTTAAGGGCAAAATCTTGGTCAAATTGTCTTTTTAACATAATTTTCAGCATGTAAACAAAAGAGTGGCAATTTCCAAAATGGTTAACCAAAATTGGTGTGTTCTGGAAGAAAATCAGACTCACTAAAATATAGGAAACACGAGAATTATCTGTAGAGAGGTGCCGAGTTCTTACCATTTCTTGTTAGCACAAGCAAGCAGTAGCACACATACATACATACATACATACATACATAGTCGTAGCCAAAAATATTGGCACCCTTGCACTTTTTTCAAATAATTCACAATTTTGTCTAAAAATAAGTTGAAATTGACAAAAGTATTTGGTCTCCACAATTCTTTATTTCACTGTTAATATTACAGAACCTTTGTTTTTGATTCAGAACTTAATAAATCCTTTTAAATCAGAAAATAAAAAGAAATGGCATTGACAAAATTATTGACACCCTTGACTTAATATTTGGTAGCACGGCCTTTGGACAAAATAACTGCAGTGAAGCGCTTCCTTTAGCCAAGAATGAGCTTCCTACACCTCTCTACTGGAAGTTTGGCCCAATCTTCTTGTGCCAGCTGTTCCAGTTCTCCCAGATTTGAAGGGTGGCTTTAAAATTTTGAAGGTGAACATTGCGCTCCAAAATGCCTTGGTAATCTCCTGATTTCATGATGCCAAGCACAAATTCAAGGCACGCAGGGCCGGAGGCCGCACGGCAACCACAAAACATCACTGAACCTCCTCCATGTTTGACTTTAGGGAAGGTATTCTTTTATTTGAAGGCTTCATTTTGTTTTCTGTAAACATAGAGATGATGTGCTTTACCAGAAAGCTCTAATTTGGTCTCATCTGTCCACAGGACATTCTCGCAGAAGGATTTTGGCTTGTTCAGGTGTGTTTTGGAAAACACCAGTCGGGCAGTGGGGTCCTCCTGGGTCTCTTACAATAGAACCCCCTTTCATTGAGTTGGCAACGGATGGTGCGAGTTGAAACTGTCGTACCTTGTGTTGATCAGCTTGAATCTATTTGGTAGTTGATCGAGGTGCTTTATCCACCATTTGAACAATCATTTGCTGCAATCGTCGATCAAGTTTTCACTTGCCGCCACATCCAGGGAGGGTGTCTTCAGTGCCATGGGCCTTAAACTTCCTGATAACATTGCGTACGGTGGACACAGGAACATCAAGGTCTCTGGAGATGGACTTGTAGCCTTGAGTTTGTCCATGCTTCGCTACAATCTTGTGTCTGACCTCAGACAATTCTGTGGTTTTCTTTCTTTTCTCCATGCTCATTGTGGTATACACAGTGACAAAAAACAGTGGAATGACTTATTTTCTCTATTCAAACTGGTTGAATGAGTGATTTTTATATTGCAGGTACCTGCAACTCACCATAGGTGAGTTCAATTCCAAAGTAAAGGAGAATCACCTGCTTGAAATCTAATTATTTCTAAAAGGTGCCAATAATATTGTCTGGGCCATTTTAGGATTTCTGTGTGGAATAAGCTAAGATTTAGTAATTTTTTCGCCTTTTGTTTTGTTCCACTGCAAACCAAAGAAATACATTTGTGGATACTGAAATATTTTGTAATTTCAACAATTTTCTGGAAGAAATGGTGCATTATTTGAAAAAAGTGCAAAGGTGCCAATATTTTTGGCCACAACTGTACATACGTATAATGACATACATACGTTTATTCCTGATACTTGAAACACCCTGCAACCCATGCCTGCAGAAAACAGGCTTTTTGGAATGTTGGCCGCATTTTCCATCCAATCATCATGTAAGTTCGTTTATAAAAAAAAATCCATGGGTTTTTAATCCTTCTATTTATATTTATTATATTTAATATTAAAAAATCGTTCTGTTTTGAATGTTTTGTGTCAATCGCCCAATCGGTTGTGGAGAAATCAAAATTAAAATCGAATAAAGGTGAAAGAGTGAGGGCGGAAGGACAAAAGTGAGGACCTCGGCCAACCTTCCACAACAGGGTCAAGGATGGTTGTGGACATCCATTGCTAATTCCCAATATGTGAAACACCCTGCAACCCATCCCTGCAGAAAACAGACTGGAAAACCGGCCGTATTTTCCATCCAATAATCATGTAACTTGTTTTAAAAAATTATCCATGGGTAGGTGCTTCTGTGTTGAACGTTTAGTCTCAATCACTCAAGCTGTTGTGGCGAAGACAAATTCAAGAATGTTTGTGGACCCCCATTTATTAACAATAAATATCATTTTAAAGGTTGATTTTAAACTTACCTGTGCATTCACAAGCCCCACATATGACCTCATGGCTCATAAGAAGCACCCAAACTATATACAGTACGGACAGCTGCAAGATCTCAGTCCCGTCCGCAAGCTGAGAAAGTCATCCAACTCTTCCTTTGTACAGAGGCCGAGTAAATCCGGCCCCTTTCTCTGAGGTACTTTCCAAGTATTTTCGACTTATTTTAGAAGTTTTGTGAGCCATTTTAGCTAACAGATTTTATATCGCATGCACAATGTATTTTATTGTGTCACGATGGCCGCTGTTGGTCAGGGGTTCTGCTTAAATGCGCAAAGCACTCTGGGGCGGATTGCATCATTTTGAAAGTCCTGTATTGTGAACCAGACAACGAATCACTACTAGAAGACGACATTATATGATCAGTGCAGCATAATCTTGCTGTAAAAGGTGTTTTCTTTCGTTTTTCTCTACAAAGCATATCGGTTGATATATACCACATCAGTTCCACATGAGGCACACTTCGCCCTTGCTGCTTGAAATCACCGGCATGAAGAAAGGCAAAAATGAAGCTCAAATGCCTTGCAGAAACAGAGTACACCAACAAAAGATGCTTCATGTAACTGAGTTGAGCTCCATTCCAAAAATTGCTGATCCTCTGAAAGTGATTTCCTCTCAAAGGGAAAATCACCCCCTTCCACCCGCCCACCCACCCTCTAAAGCATGATGCAATGTGATCCAAGCAAAGCAACTTCACAAACATCTCCCTTCTCCTTACCTTATCTCACTGTCTTAGCACCAGGTGTTGATCTCTTCTTTATTGCCCTCTCTGTCTGTGGCACTTTATTTGCCTCTCAGTCATCACCTTTCAGGTGTGGCATACCAGACATGCCGCTCACCTCTCAAGAGGCAATCACAGGGTTGCCGCAGTTCCAAGGCTAAAACTAAAGGCTTCTGAAGCCTGTGTAGTCTGACTGGCGATGCGTGTCGCAGTGTAGCAACTTACACTCCCTGTAGGAAGAGGTGGTTCTCTGTCTTTCACAAACTGCAACTAAGCCAGTAGTTGCCTTATAAAATATGTATATTTTAAAATACACGAGGCTAGTTGTAAAATCCAAGTTATACAAATGTTTAATTATTTGTAGGGCAAGCACATGTTGGGCCTGTTTCTTATTTATAGCACTAAGTAAGGAAGTTTTATGAATAATTTGCCCTAACTCAGGTGATTTATCAGATCTCTCCCATTAAGTTGTGCCAGTAGTTTCAGTATTTAATGTTCAAGGTGGATAACAGTTTTGGGGTTTTATTATGTATATTTAATATGGGAATTTGCTCAATATTATGGACAAAAGTGGAATTGTGGTTAAACCATCTGCTGTGACTCTGGAGGGTGAGTGCGGTTTGAACCCGACCCCAGCCGAGCCATACCAAAGACATCTTAAAATGGTACCTGATGCTTCCTCACTTGATGCTCACCATTCTGAAGATAAAGTACAGGGACAAACCCTGTGTGTCCGTTGGTATCCCTGGGGGAGGGAGATTTCTTCGGAAAAACTATTGACTGCGGAGAGAAAATTGCTGTCACTACTTGGCATCCCTGGAACCCAGTAGGTTTTGATAATTAACTCAACTGCCTTTGTTTGTCTGATGTCAAGTCCTGTGTTATCTGGTGTTTGTGTATTGCATACGTTGTGTGACAGGTCTTCTGTGGTCCTTAGTGAAACCTAATAAAAAAACATTTGGGATTTGGTATTACACCAATTTAGGGATTTGGATTTGGATATTGAAGAAATCCACAAAGAACTGTATTGGGTCTATATTATCGAGAAAATTATTGTTAAATTTCCAACTAGAAGGGCACTCAGTAGAGAGCATACCTCCACCTGGTTGGCCATATCACTCAATAGTGAAGAATCACTTTAAAAAATTCTACTAGCTGGATCCGGATCCAGATCTTCACCAAACTTTAATCGATTCTTCCTTGTCACACACACAACCTGTGCAACAAGTTTCGTCCAAATCCATCCATAACTTTTTGAGATATCCCCTCTATGTATCATTTTTGGCCCTTTTTTTTTTTTTTTTTGGTATACTGAATCGAGGCTCGTGAAAGAGCTAACATTTATTTCACAAACAAATCAACCAGACAAACAAAACATACAAAAAGAGGGAGCGGAAGACAAGATGGGGAGAGGAGGGGAAGCACACAAACACAACACTTGAGAGCAGGGAGAAGCGCGGGAGGGAGAGGGCCTGGGGGGAGGAGGCGTGGGAAGGGGGGGGAGGGAGAGGTGTAAAACACAAGGAAACCAAGGAGCTGCAAGATCTCAGTCCCGTCCGCAAGCTGAGAAAGTCATCCAACTCTTCCCTTGTACAGAGGCCGATGGTGAAAGGCCCTTTCTTGAGATGTATCGTTTTTGGCCCGATCTCCCAATGGTGAAGAATCACTTTAAATATTCTAGTATCCGGATCCGAATCCGGATCTTCACCAAAATCTAATCATTTCAGAAATGTAGCCGGATCTGTGATATACGCTACATCTCTGCTAAATTTCGTCCAAATCCGTCCACAACTTTTTGAGATATTTTGTTCACAAACAAACGGACAAACTGACAGACAGGGGTGAAAACATAACCTGCATCCACCTTTGGTGGCAGAGGTAATAAGCACTCCAATGTATAGGCTGGGGAAACAAAGAATGAGGAAAATGGCATGATGATCTGAGAAGTGAGAACCCAGATGGACAAGTTGGCGACGACAACATGTGCTATTCCAGTATGGAGTTTGTATAAAATTTGTCCAACAGATTTAGGACAAGATCGATTATTTTGGGCCCAGGGACACGATGAAAACAGTCCAATGGAGTGATGTTGTAACTTCTGTATATCGATATATTTAAAGCCATTTAGGAACTTTATCAGGGACAATGCAGTGGCAGGGTGGGGCTTCATCACGGTTTCTGTCTGGAAGTACTTTGGCTCTTAAGAGATTGCACATGTATCTCAAGGAGAACAAGGAGGTCCCGCCAGGCCAATTTATCACAGTATGAGAAATCTAATGCAGCGAGGAATACTTTCAGCAACTCCTAAACTTTTGAGAGGATGGAGAAAATAAAGGCCAATAATTATTGCCCCGGCTCCTTCACAGTGCTTTGCACTGCGCTCGCTCCATTCTCCGAGGAAGCACAAAAAACATTTCTGCAGCAGCTTCCAAAAGTTGTAAAAATTAGAGTGAATAACCGCCTTACCTTTAGCAGTGCTAATTATTACCTTCAGTTTAAAGTAGTGTTAGAAATCAAATAGAGTGAAGATAGGGTTTACAATAAGCCAAAACAAGAGAATAAACTAAACTAATTAAAACGAGAAAGCATCTGAAGATGCAAAGCCCGTCCGCGTCCGTTTGTATTTAGACGTCTTCTTCTTCTTCTGTATGCTCAAAATAACAAAAACAGTTTGAAACTAGAAAGGCACTCGGTGGAGAGCATACCTCGGCCTGGTTGGCCATATCACTCAATGGTGAAGAATCACTTTAAAAATTATACTAGCCGGATCCGGATCTGGATCTTCACCAAAATCTAATCATTTCGTCCATGTCACATATGCTACATCTCTGCCAAATTTCGTCCGAATTCGTCCACAACTTTTTCAGATATTCTGTTCATAAACGGACAAACAAACAAACAGACAGACAGGGATGAAAACATAACCTCCATCCACCTTTGGTGGCAGAGGTAAAAAAAATACAAAATTTAAATTGATGATTTTATGCAGCCTTGACCTTTGAGCTTCAGATCCAAAAAACAATCAGCTCATAGCTTTTATTTGGTGAACCAATTCAGTGACCCGTTGTGTAAATTCATAAAATTTCAGGTCAATTGGATGAAAATTTATGATATTATGTGATGCTGACCTTTGACCTTTCAACCTTTTGACGAAATTATTACTTTACTTTCTTCTCCGTATTATCATAACTAGGGCATTGCCCGTACTATATCTATATCTAAAATTATATCCCCCCCCTCTATTTACATGAAATGGTTTGGTCCAAAGCGAACGGCTTGCGAGTACAGTGACAATCCCCCCCCCTCTATTTACATGAAATGGTTTGGTCCAAAGCGAACGGCTTCCGGAGTTTGGTAAAGAAATCGCCATCGCGTGCACAAACGCGCAGGAAAGCGAATGAATCGCAAATTCGTTTTTATTAGTTTTAAAACATAGTTTAACGCCAACATAGTTTGCAAACGTGAAATAAATGAATACGCTCTCAAATGTGCCATCCGAGGCAGAGTGTGTCCGCCACGTTCGGCACACGCGATAGTTCGCTGCTCTCTGATTGGTTGAATCGTTTTTTGGACATAGCTCGGTAAGTAATTGTCCGATTAATATGAAACATTGAAAAGGCACATCCTCGGGTCCCCAGCAATATACCTGGCAAGTTAAAAGTATATCGGACCCGTGGTTGTCGAGAAACAGCGGTCACAGACAAACAGACGTACAGACGTACAGACGTACAGACGTACAAACGTACAAACGTACAGAGATTACTGGAATTATAGATCATAATAAAGCTTTGTTAAACATTCGATGACCAAACTCAAATGGTAAATTTAAATTTGAGGTCAATTGGATGAAAATTTATGATTTTACGTGATGCTGACTTCTGACCTTCTCACTAAATTATTAAATTGCCTTCTCCGAATTATCATAACTAGGACGTGCCTGTACGTGGGTGCTTGCCCGTACGTGCGTGCAAAAAAACATGCGTGCAAACAACAACAACAAAAAAAAACTTTGAAACCACGTGGCAGTAACGACCACAGAACCCCCCCCTCTATTTACATGAAATGGTTTGGTCCATTCGCAAAGCCAAAGCGAACGGCTTGCGAGTACGGTAGAACCCCCCCCCCCCCCCCCTCTATTTACATGAAATGGTTCGGTCCATTCGCAAAGCCAAAGCGAACGGCTTGCGTTACTTTTACTAATAGCTCGGTAACTACTTCTCCGATTAATATGAAACCTTGAAAAGGCACATCCTCGGGTCCCCAGCAATATACCTGGCAAGTTTCAAGTATATCGGACCCGTGGTTGTCGAGAAACAGCGGTCACAGACAAACACACAGACACACAGACATACAGAGATTACTGGAATTATAGATAGACTAGGGCATAATGTGCCCGTACTATATCTATATCTAAAATTATATCCCCCCCCCCCCCCTCTATTTACATGAAATGGTTTGGTCCAAAGCGAACGGCTTGCGAGTACGGTGACAATCCCCCCCCTCTATTTACATGAAATGGTTTGGTCCAAAGCGAACGGCTTGCGGAGTTTGGTAAAGAAATCGCCATAGCGTGCACAAACGCGCAGGAAAGCGAAAGAATCGCAAATTAGTTTTAATTAGTTTTAAAACATAGTTTAACGCCAACATAGCGGCAACATAGTTTGCCAACATGAAATAAATGAATACGCTCTCAAATGTGCCGTCCGAGGCAGAGTCTGTTCGCCACGTTCGGCACACGTGATAACTCGCTGCTCTCTGATTGGTTGAATCGTTTTTTGGACATAGCTCGGTAACTACTTGTCCGATTAATATGAAACCTTGAAAAGGCACATCCTCGGGTCCCCAGCAATATACCTGGCAAGTTTCAAGTATATCGGACCCGTGGTTGTCGAGAAACAGCGGTCACAGACAAACACACAGACATACACACATACACACACACACACACACACACACACACACACACACACACACACACACACAGATTACTGGCATTATAGATAGACTAGGGCATGCCCGTACTATATATATATCTAAAATTATATCCCCCCCCCCCCCCTCTATTTACATGAAATGGTTTGGTCCATGTGCGAAATGGTTTGGTCCAAAGCGAACGGCTTGCGAGTACGGTGACAATCCCCCCCCTCTATTTACATGAAATGGTTTGGTCCAAAGCGAACGGCTTGCGAGTACGGTGACAATCCCCCCCCCCCCTCTATTTACATGCAATGGTTTGGTCCAAAGCGAACGGCTTGCGGAGTTTGGTAAAGAAATCGCCATAGCTCGGTAACTACTTGTCCGATTAATATGAAACCTTGAAAAGGCACATCCTCGGGTCCCCAGCAATATACCTGGCAAGTTTCAAGTATATCGGACCCGTGGTTGTCGAGAAACAGCGGTCACAGACAAACACACAGACACACACACAGACACACAGACACACAGAGATTACTGGAATTATAGATAGATGAAGCTTTGGTGAAAATCTGATGACAATAGCTCAAATGTTTAAAAAAAGTTATGGCCCGGACAGACGGACAGACACACACACACGCACATACACACACACACAGACACACATAGGTGATTACAAATCCCATCTCCTGCAGTGCAGGGGATGAGCTAAGGAAGGAAACCAGATTCGGTGGTGTAATGGTTAGAGTGTCTGCTCTGAGTCTGGGAGGTCAGCAGTTCAAACCTCGGCCGAGTCATGTCAAAGACTTTTAAAATGGTACGTTGCTTGAGCTTAAGAGCACGGACAATATGGGAATTTTGAAATGACATAATATTCTCGAGAATGGCCAGTGTGCATGCGCAGAAACCCCTAGCAACAAATTCCATCGGGGTGGCTGAACGTATATCATGAGTGCCAGATAAGGATTGTATGATGAAACGACTCTCAAATCTTCTAACGAAGATGAAAATACTTGGAAATGTACCTGCGAGAAAGTGGTGCGCCTTTGTACAACAAAATATTTGGAGAACTTTCCGATCAACTCAATCAAAATGTTGATATCTCACAGCTTGGACTGCAAAAAACCTCGATGATGTAGGCCCATGCAAGGCCTGTGGATGGGCGCATTCTACCTGACCTCCTCGATCATCCCTGTCAGTGAGTGGATGGACATTGAACCTTGTGGGATTACCTTGTGTGAACATGACAGCCATGGTGATTTATATACTGAGTCTGCAATTGGAAAGCCGATGCCGTCATTACCAATATTCAGGCAGACTTCCCAGAGAGAGACACTTGATCTGGTTTAATTGCTTCTTAACACAGATGGGAAGATCGTATCTGGGGATTGTCAATGCACATGGTAAGTTTTAAATGATATTTACTCTCATGTTTGGGATTGTGAGATGTATGGGCTACAATGGCTGTTATATATATATGGTTAACCATTTTGAAATTGCCACTCTTTTGCCTAAATTTGAATGCTGAAAAGAATGTTTGAAAGACAATTTAAATCACAGATTTCGCACTTGCAACGTCACGTTAAAGGTGCCCAGCGAGCAGAACAGAGACACTGCAAACACACACAGCGCATGCACAAAATGCCTCATTTAGCATTCATACTTCATTTTTGAAAGTCACTATCCCCATATGTTGCCATCCATGGGGAGGGGGAAATTCCCCGCTGAGTGTGATGAGAAAGGTGTTGCCGTTGTTTTGGTGTCACTGGGATCCATAGTTCCCTAGGAAGTAACGACACTTCCCCCAATCTCAGTGGCTGTGTTTGTCTCGTCTAACCGTTCTGTGCCGTGTCTCGTGTGTGTGTGCATGTGTGTGCGTGTGCGTGTGTGTGTGTGTGTGTGTGTGTGTGTGTGTGTGTGTGTGTGATGGGTTGACTGACTGACTGGACGCAACTGAGGTTGTGGATCCACTGATTTACCATCAATTGATGTGGATCCATGATCGAGGTTGTGGATCCGCCGTTTGGAGAGGTCCTGGGCTGAAAGGATTGAAACCTCGAGGAAGAACAGTGCCCAGCTGATGATCCATGCAGTCGGGAAACCAGTCAGTTGCTTACGGGTTAAGGTTCTTGCTTTAGGTAGAGGAACTATGCTTGAGGTTTAAAATTTAAATAAAGTTGAATATGGGATGTTGTAAAATTAACATCATTTACAACAATCCTTTAAATTATTTCAGTTTAGGAACAACCGATACTGTACAATTAATTAAGTGTGTGTGTGTGCGTGTGCGTGTGCGTGTGTCTGTGTGTGTGAATGAAAGAGAGGGATAGAATTTTGAGGAACAGAAATGAAAAAACAAGATGTGTGTGGCAGCTCCACTAGGATTGGATCCTTAGATCCTATAAAAAGAAAAAAAGAAAAACTTTTTTTTTTAAAGATAAAAAAAGCCACAGACCGAGAGGGAGGATAAGGCAGAGATGTGATTTGGCTTCAACTACACAGACCTTATTTCGTCCTGCGTATGTGTACATGGTGTCAGGAAAATGCAAGAGGACCTATTCAACTCATCACATTCTCATTGTTCCAATGGGGTAAAGGAGCTACGCACAACTCACTGTGGGTCTGCAGTGCACGTCTGTTGAGGGAATGCTATGATGAGACCATAACATTGCCATAGAGAGTGCTGCCCTTCACAATATGGGCCCCTCTATGGGTTTGAGTAACGATCATGAGCTGTGCAGTCGATTTAAAAAATCTGGAGGCAACAATATATCAGCTGCTGTTTACTGGTCCCATTGCGCAACCGGATGAAAAAAATCTACTGAACTGGGCAGACGAGCGTGGCAGAAAATTATTCATCCTTTGGAACCAAACAGTCAAAGAGCATAAGCTCTGGAGTAATTACTATGCATTATGACTTTGTGAAACCTCAGTCAAAATGAGTGGCAGTATGGGAATTGCCACGCAACGAGCAAGGCAACTTGTCTTTAGAAGAGTTCATAGCCAAATTAAAAATACTGGTAAAACTTAAAAGAAGCAATTGCTGTGGGAGGTGTGAGCTTGGCATCCGAAGAGATTGGGGCAGAGGACGAGAGTATCCCCACAAAAAAGATCGTTGACCAGGTACCCGAGGTTATGGGTGGAAGGAGTCTTTACGGGGACAAAAACCCAGGCTGGTCTGAGCATGCTGACAGTTGTGCATTGTTTACACCACGTATTTTGATACGTAACATTGGGTGAACCATGAGATAAAGTTTGCTCATTCCCTCATCCTCATCTTCTCTGCCTGCGCCTGATTTTATTCAGAGGCCTGCAACCTTCCCTTTGTGACCAGCAGCTAATTAATTGAAAAGAGGTCCTATCATACAACCCTTTTGGGTTTCAGTGATTATATATATTGGTTTGGTCGTCCGGTTGTCCCAGTTGCCTGGTTCGAATCCGGCGAGTCGCTTTAATGCGACCGACCGTAATGGTCGACCGCTTCTGGGTCTTCCTCGCTGGATCACATGCCTAATGTTGCGATACCGTACTGAATGGAAGTCCCAATCGACCTAGCTTCATGCAAATTAGGCCGAGTGAGCATGACATGCGACATGGTCCAGATGTTTCAAATGGTGGTGTTGACCCACCGTGGCCAATTAGTCCCTTAGCGGGTCTTCCCTAATCACCTCGGGAGAACCTCCACAACCAGAACTCACATTGATGCCAGGTGTATTTAATAATGCCAATGTCATGGGGCAGGAAACACAAGGAAGCAATAACAATAGATGGCGTTGTAGGAGCTGTGCTCCAACGTAAATCGGAAGAATGGACGCGACAAAAAGCTGGAATTCGTCCGAGTTTCTTTATTGTGTCAAATCAACTCGGGTACTCTGAAAAGCCCGTTTATCGGGCAGCAATATATACACAAAGAATTAAGTTAAGCACCCCCCCCGTTTTTTTACAACCTCGCACATTACAAGTTTGTTGTCGTCAAAACAGTGTAATATACCCATGATATTGCTATATTTTCTGGAGAAGTGATATTATGGTCACATAAAAACATAACAATCATGCCGTTTTCAATATTTTATTCTGAATAATTTAAGGTGAAATTTTTTGGGAATTTTAGGCATATTTTCACCTCAATTTAAGTATGGAGCTATAGGTCCATCACGGACAGTGTGGATGACGTTTATGTTTTCTAACGTACAGTCATTGTTCTGAGAAGACCTCTAGCGATCTTTGCGTCAATAACGTGTGTAGGACCCACGTGATCGGATCACTGACTCAACCAATCACTTTTTTTCACTTTGATCACTCAATTTCATCAATGGATTAATTGCTAATGTCATACCAATCATTATTTGATCTCACATACCTTAGAATATATGCCAATGTATACATATACACAAAGAATATATATTAGGGGGTGCTTACCTTAATTCGTTGTGTAGGGGTGCTTAACTTAATTCTTTGTGTATATATACACATTATCCAGGAGCGTTTGCCCGGGAAAGGCGAGAGGGGGCGTGCCCGGGCGTCCTGGACGAGGCCTGGCAAGTCGAGAGCGGGCATGCCCGGGCGTGTCTGGGCATGCTCGGGCGTCCCGGACGAGGCCTGGCAAGTCGAGAGCGGGCATGCCCGGGCGTCCTGGACGAGCCCGGCATGGTGATCGCTCTGCGTCCTCGGTAGGTGCAAGGCGATTGTGTATACCCAGCGGTAGCCGCTACACACGTCCCCCCAGAATCGACTTGCACCGGCAGGGTCAATTTCAGGGGGGTCCTGATGACCCGGCCGAAGCGACCCCTGGCGGGTCATGGGGTGGGGTCCAGTGTGGTGGTGGGCGGTCGAGTGGGGGGCACCGTGGATTGGGGGCGGCCTCGCCGCGGCGGAAGGGCCAACCGTGGTGGTTGGTCGATGTCCACGTGCGCCGGCTTGAGGCGGTCCACCGCATTCCGGTCCGACCTGCCGCCGATGTCGATGACGAACGACTTGTCGTCCCGTCGCAGGACCTGGAAGGGCCCGTCGTACGGCGGCCGGAGTGGCCCCCGATGTGCATCATGACGCACAAAAACGTACTCCGCTGTGCGAAGCGCTGGGGGGATGTAGGACTGGGGGTCACCGTGGTGGGACGTTGGCATGGGGGCAAACCGTCGGGCGGTCTCCTGGAGGTCCGAGCGCTGGTGAGCTGCGGACCAGGGACTGGTAGCGTCGGGCACGAATTCGCCCGGGACGCATAGCGCCTGGCCGTAGACAAGCTCGGCGGTGGATGCCCGGAGGTCCTCCTTGGGGGCCGTGCGGAGGCCCAAAAGGACCCACGGCAGCCGGTCAGCCCAACCGCCGTCCTGAAGGCCGGCCATGAGCGCGGCCTTCATGGAGCGGTGGAATCGCTCGCACAACCCGTTGGCTTGGGGGTGGTATGCCGTAGTACGGTGGAGCTTGACCCCCAGGTTGCGGGCGACCGCGCCCCACAGCTCGGAGGTGAACTGCGGTCCGCGGTCCGACGAGATGTCCGCCGGTGCGCCGAAGCGGGCGACCCAGGTGGCGATGAAAGCCTGCGCCACGTCGGCGGTGGTGGTGGAGATGAGGGGAACGGCCTCCGGCCACCTGGTGGTCCTGTCCACCATGGTGAGCAGGTGTGTGAAACCCCGTGATGGGGGGAGGGGGCCCACCAGGTCCACGTTGACATGGTCGAAACGTCGTTCGAGCACGGTGAAAGGTGCCAGCGGGGCCTGGGTGTGTCGGTGGGCCTTGGCCTGTTGGCAGGCTGTGCAGGTGCTGGTCCAATCGCGGACGTCCCGTCGAAGGCCGTGCCAGACGAATCGCGCCGACACCAGCTTCTGGGAAGCTTTCCGGCCCGGGTGGGAAAGGCCGTGGAGGGAGGCGAAGATGCGGCGTTGCCAGGTAATGGGCACGATGGGGCGAGGCTGGCCTTGGGAGACGTCGCAGAGCAGGACAGTGTCCGCGAAGGGGATGTCGGCCAGGCGGAGGCCCGTGTCCGCCGCCCGGAGGGCTTGCACTGTGGTGTCAGTGATTTGGTCTGCCGGCATAAGCACGAAGTCCACGCCGAGGTGGACCGCGTTCGCGCTGGCCCGAGAAAGACAGTCGGCCACGGCGTTGTCTTTGCCGGCGACATGCCGGATGTCCGTGGTAAACTCCGACACGGCGGAGAGGTGGCGCTGTTGGCGGGCCGACCACGGCTCCATGACCTTGGCCATTGCGTAAACCAACGGCTTGTGGTCGACGAACGCCGTGAAGGGTCGGCCCTCCAGGAGGTGGCGGAAATGGCGAACGGCCAGGTGTAGACCGAGGAGCTCACAGTCAAACGTGCTATATTTGAGCTCGTTCGGCCGGAGTTGCCGGCTGAAAAAAGCGAGTGGCTGCCAAATCCCGTTCACCCATTGCTCATGTACGGCGCCCACCGCATAGTTGGAGGCATCCGTGGTGAGGGCGATGGGAGCGTTGAGCACCAGGTGAGCGAGCAGTGTTGCGTCAGCGAGGGCCCGCTTTGAGCTTTTAAAGGCCGCGTCCATTGCTGCGGACCAGACGACGTCGTGCTTGGCCGGCTTGCCCCGGAGGGCTTTGTAGAGGGGCCGCATGAGTTGAGCAGCGCGGGGCATGAAGCGGTGATAGAAATTCACCATTCCAAGGAATTCCTGCAGGGCCTTTATGGAGCGGGGACGCGGAAACGTGGTGATGGCCTCGACCTTGGTTGGCAGCGGCACGGCCCCGTTCTTGGTGATGTGGTGGCCCAAAAAATCAACGGCCGTCGTGCCGAAGTGGCATTTGGCTGGGTTGACGATGAGGCCGTGCTCGCTGAGGCGCCCGAACAGTGTTCGGAGGTGGAGGAGGTGCTCGGCCCGGGACGTGCTGGCGACGAGGATGTCGTCCAAGTAAACGAAGAGGAACAGCAGGTCGCGCAGCACGCCGTCCATCAAGTGCTGGAACGCCTGAGCCGCGTTCTTGAGGCCAAACGGCATTCGCAGGAATTCGAATAAGCCGAACGGCGTGATGACGGCCGTTTTTGGGACGTCGGCCGCCCTGACAGGTACCTGGTGGTATCCCCGTATTAAATCGATCTTTGAAAAAATGACCCATCCTGCCAAACGGGCGGAGAAGTCTTGGATGTGCGGGACCGGATACCTGTCGGGGGTGGTAGCGTCGTTAAGGCGGCGGTAGTCGCCACATGGGCGCCAGCCGCCCCCTGGTTTTGGGATGATGTGTAGTGGCGAAGCCCACGCGCTATCGGAGCGCCGCACGATGCCGAGGTGTTCCAAAGCGTCGAACTCGGCTTTGGCCACGGCGAGCTTGGCTGGGTCGAGGCGGCGGGCTCTGGCGTAGACCGGCGGGCCCGTGGTTGGTATGTGGTGCTCGATCCCATGTCGTACTGTGATGGCCGAAAACGTCGGCCGCGTGAGGGCCGGGAACTCCGTGAGCAGGTGAGCAAACTCGTTCGCCGCCGGGAGGGCGCATGCCAGCTCGGTCGGAGCGGAGCTGCTCAATGTGCATGCCAGGGAGCTGAAGGTCTCGGCGTTGATGAGGCGACGCCGTTGGTCGTCCACCAGCAGTCCGTGTGCGCAGAGGAAGTCGGCGCCTGGCAGAGCCATGGGCACGCTTGCAGTTACAAAAGTCCAATTAAAGCGTTGGCCGCCGAAGCAGAGGGTGACGTTGCGCGGGCCGAAGGTGCGGATGGCCGATCCATTGGCCGCAACCAAGGAGGGGCTGCAAACCGCGGACTGCCTGTCCTGATCGGAGGTGGGTATGACGCTCAGTTGGGCGCCGGTGTCACACAGGAAGCGCTGTCCGGATGCTTTGTCCCTGATGAAAAGTAAGTTGCCCGTGTGGCCGGCGCTCATGGCTGGTAATGAACGCCGGCCCGGCCGTTTCCCAGCTTGCCGAAGGTGCACGGGGGTTGGCATGTCCGGGCCTTCTGTCCGAACCTGGCATGATAATAACACCACGCCTGGTCAGGTGGAGGCCCTGGTCATCGTGCTGGAGGTGGTCGGCGCGGCATAGCCAATTGCGTCGGCAGTTCGGTCATCGACCGTGCCGGGTGCTCAGGCGCCATGGGTGTTGCTTCGGACGGCGGTGGGCTCCAGGTCGCTGCTCCAATGCGTTGGCCTGCCGCGGAGATCTTGTCGGCTTCCCTGGCGAGGGCGCGGGGATCCGTGATCGTCGTGCTTGCCAGGGCGAGGCGTACCTGGCTGGGCAGCTGACGGAGGAAAAGCTCCCGGAACAGGAATGCCGGAGAGTGCTCGCCGAGCAGCGAAAGCATGTAGTCCATTCGCTCGGACGGGCGCGTGTCCCCGAGCTCGGGCAGGTCGAGCAGGCACCGTGCGCGTTCCGCCGATGAGAGGGCGAAAGCGTCGAGGAGGAGCTTTTTAATCACGTCGTATTTGTCAGCGGCTGGCAGGCTCTCGAGGAGGCTCAGGGCGCGGGCCGCCGTGGCGGAGCCGAGCGCTGCTACCACATGGTGGAAGCGGGTGTCGTCGGCTGTGATGCCTCGCAGGGCGAACAGGGAGTCCGCCTGGGCGAACCAAACCGCCACGTGAGCCTCCCAGAAGGTAGGCAGTTTGAGGGTAACTGCCGTGTCCATGTCGGGTCACCAATGTAGGAGCTGTGCTCCAACGTAAATCAGAAGAATGGACGCGACAAAAAGCTGGAATTCGTCCGAGTTTCTTTATTGTGTCAAATCAACTCGGGTACTCTGAAAAGCCCGTTTATCGAGCAGCAATATATATTGTAACGGTTTTGAGAAGTGTAACGAATTTGAGAAGTGTAACGGTTTTTGGGAAGTGTAACAATTTTGGAGGAAGTGTAACGAATGTGAAAAGTATGGTTTTGTTATGTGTAACACCCTCGTAATGTAAATAATGGTCGCAGCCGTCCTCCTAGTTAATTCCATGAAACTTACACGCAGGCCACGATATATCTTTTTAAATAGTTTATTTCCTTATTCCATGTAGGTTAAATATGTGTTTCCCACTAGATTGACTCTGCATTGTATCAAACAAAATAAGCGTAGGCCCTTCCAATTTCCCCAATCATCTCCGCTCTCCAAAGTTCCTTTCAAAAGCGGTGCGAGTGGTGTTCAATCTCGCAAGCCGCCATTGCCCATGTGCTAATCTCGGAGAAGAGGGGGGTAGGAGCCGCCAACTCACAGGCGTGGCACGTCGTCATGATCAAGGGGGGAAATCGGACAGCCCTAACAGCCAACCAGCACCACGGTTAGCGACCCGGTAGGCGTGCCCTCGCAGCCGGCGGCTTGATTCCGACCCCGAGTGATAAAAGCGACTGTAAGGGACTGCTTCGGCAGATGACCTGAGAGATGAGCGAAGAGGTGACATACGAGAGGAGCGGTGAGCGGTGAGATGCGAGATGCTCCAAGCCAAAGAGGAGAGGTACTCGGAGAGGAAACCAGCTTTGGAGAGACGCGCTGAAAGGAGGGAGACGGACCTGCCTCCACCAGAAGGAGAGGAGCAGGTGTGACCGAGCCAGCGCGTGACGTCTACAGCATCGGCAGCGGATACGCGACGGAGGGGTTTCCCGCCAAAAACGCGAGGAATTGAGAGCTGCTGCCTCCGACCCTGCCTCCCTCTCCAGCAATCCACCTCAAGCCCTACCTGCCTGCAATATCCCCCGTGTAAGTGTGAACGTCGTCTGTCCTACTCGTTGTCCTGGGGTTAAGTAAATTGAATAGGATAAGCTAACGATGCACTGTGTGACTGCTTCTTCCATCCATTGCTGTAAATAATTTTGGTCGCTCTTTCTTTTTGCTTGTGTGTGTATAATAAATCTGTTCTTCCTCCGTACTCTGTCTTTTTCTCTTTTCCTTCTCTTTCGGTCGCTTTAGAGGTTTCCCGATTGAATATCTGCGGTGCGATCTGGTCAACGTCGGGTGGAATCGGGCCAATTGGGGATCCTGTTAGGTCGCGGTTGGACCATCCGCTCGGCCCATCATAACATCTAAAACCGCGTCAGTAACAATTGGTTGTCAGGAGTTGGGATTCGGACCTGGGACTAAATTTGTTAGGCCCAAATTTTGGGACACCAATTGTGTTATTAAGTAACAATTGGTGTCTGGGAGTGGGATTCGAGGCCCGAACCAAATTTTTAAAACGTCTAGGAAAAAATTTGGTCAAAATTACGAGCTGCCGAAATTTTGTTGTTTTATAAAACCCGAATTTTGAGATCGCGCCATGGACAATCAAGGCGATCGGATGTCGGTGGGGGAGATAGACGGGTTAGGGGTAACCCAGGACTTCGGGGAAGAAAGGGAGGAGGAGAAAAATGGCAATGTGGTTGCGGAGGTTTCAGACGCACAAAATGGCGCTCTCGCGCACGTGGTTGAGGGGGCCACGGTCGCGGAACCAATGAGCGCGGCCCAAATACAAGCCTTCATGGCCCAGTTCATGGTGGAAATGCAGAAAGAAAACGACAGTATGGAACAAATGGAAAACAGAATAAGGGCTAATAGTGAAAAAATGGAAGACAGAAGGAGGGTTGATAGTGAAAAAATGGAAGACAGAAGGAGGGCTGATAGTGAGCGATTGTTAAACAAAATGGAAGCAATAACGAACAGAATGGGTGACCGCATGCAAAAATGTGGGGAGACCATGGATCGCATGGTGGGCGAAAGGGTCCCAGGGGTGCACGACGAGGTAACGCGGGTCGAAAAGCGCTGGTTGAGCGAAGCGGAGGAAAGTGCGGGTACAATGACGGGGGTAGAAATCGCGACACGGGGTTTGGAAAAGCCGGCGACCGATGAGGTAGAGGGAATTTTATTAAAGCCAACGGTCGTCGAGGTGAGTACAGAAAAAGCGGAAGTGGGCATTGAAATTGAAGAGATGACGGAGGTAGCCCGGGAATTGCAGGGAGAAATGGAATATGTGCAAAGTCCCTGCTCACATCACGATGCTGTGCTTAATCCAAATGGAAGTTTGCAGGTTTTGGTGCAGGGAGGAAGAAGAACCCCGAAGGTGAGACGTGCTGTTGTGTATTGTGCTGGGAGATTTTGTAAGAGGATGTTTAGCGACAAAAGAATTGTCGCGCGCTTGGGATCGAGGAAGCATCCGGGCGTTGGTGAAGGGTCCCGTGTGAGTGGAAATGGCACGCGTGTGCAAAAAAAGTGTGCGTCAAGGGGTGAGCGTGTTACGAAGCACGAGTGTGATACCGAGTGCGAGCGAGAATGCACGTCGGGGTGTACGGAGTGTGACACGAATAGTGAGTTGGTGATGGCGCAGGTGCGAGAGGGCACATCGGAGCGCGAGTGTGAAACTGAGTGCGAGCGAGAATGCACGTCGGGGTGTACGAAGTGTGACACGGAGAGTAAGGTGGTGGTGGAACGTGTGCGAGGAAGCACACCTGAGTTGGTGGTAGCGCGGGTGTGGGAGAGCCCATGTGAGTGCGTTAGTGGGTGGATGCAAGAGTGCACGCCCATGGTGAGTGTTACGGAGGACGTAACGGAGGAGAGGTGTGTGCAAGAGTGTGCGCGAGAGGTGTGGTGTGTAACAGGGAGAGCGTTGGTGGAATGTACGGACGGCGTTGGAACGCCAGGTTTTGTGAGGGTGAAAGGGGTAGCGTATGCGTGTGAGCATGCAAGTGAAGCATCGACGGTAACCGGGTTAGTGGTTAGGGCGACGGATAGCCGATGCGAGCACTCGGGGCGCGGTGTGCTTTGTTGGGTGTGAGGCCCGGCGCGGATCGATGCTGCGTCGCTTCTCTTCGAAGCGTCGTTGCCGATTCAGGCTTGGCCCCGCCCCGCACGGTCGGGTCCGGGCCTTGTCGGCCAGGCGACCGGTCCGGTTCAAGGGCGAGTGGGATGAAGCGGAACGGTGCCCCCTCGCGGGGACTGGGTTCCGACCGGGGGAGATTGAGCCATCGGGCGCGGGACCGCAAGGTGCCGCGCCGAGACGGTGCGTGGAACCTCGGTCCAACCAAACCACCTCCCTTGAACCGAAAGCCGGACGGATTCAACCTGCAGGCGACCAAACCACCCGAATTCATTGCTCGGCTTTACGAACCGAGTTTAATGATGTCACGACGCACCGAGGCTAGGATATAGTGGACTGTGATGATGATAGTCGTGATTTGATACGAAATTTATAATAGTGGGTAGAATTGGCAGTAAATGGAAAATTGTTGATTTGTTGGATTTGGACGAGCGAAATTGATAGTAGGACCTCCCCGATGTGGTGGGATGGCAAATCCACCATCCCTCACAGACGGGGGGCAAATGCGCACTAGCTTATGGGGTTGATGGCAGTGAAAACTAGCCCGGGTGGGTTAGGATATCGTGTGTAGGGATCTAGAGAAGATGACATTAGGTGACGTTAAGGTTAGTTAGTGACAAGGATACCTGTAGTGGGGACGCAGGTAGATTAGCGTGGATGATAATGATGTGGGAGCGCAATAGTTTAAAGGGACGACTGGGAAGCGCAAGTTTCAGAGGGGAGTAGTTAGATGAGATGATGCCGTGTGTTTGAGGATTGAACAGGTGTGATTGAACAGGTGCGATTGCACAGGTGTGCAACTGAACAGGTGTGTGGAGCAGTGTATGAGTGAGTGAAGGTGATTGTGTATTGTGCTGACCAAATGGTCCAGGAAGAGGAGGAGGGTGCAGGTGGCACCAGGTGATTGCACAGGTGTGCGACAACAGGTGTATGTGGCTGTGTGGAATAAATGGTAGTGTGGAATAAATGGAGTATTGGAATGGATGGTCGTGGAGTGAGTATGGTGGAAATTGTGGAGTGGAGTGGATGGTGCGAAGGTGTGAATGGGGGAAGAGTGGACCCCCATCACGGATACCCGGGGCGGGTAGAGTAAGTGTTAGGTAGAGGGTATAGGTAAATTGTGGTTGGATATTGGCATCTGTGGTGCGAGTGAAAGAATGGTCTTTGGATGGGTGCATTAGTGTTGTGGAAATGGCTGGGCGTGTAGCCTGTTAGTGTGTGTAGTTGGTTTGGGCACTCCACCACTGTGAGGATGTCGGCCAGGTGAGGCCGCAGGTGGGCTCTGGGAGCCGGTAGTTGTGGATGGGGCCCGAGGATCCGGAGGACGGACCCGGGTAGCCCAGTGCCAGAGGGCACCAAGGGGTGACAGAGCCAGGAGAGGGCCTTCCCCAGTTAGTTAGGTTAGGGTGAGGAGCTAGGTAAGCTCGGGTGGCAACTACAGTGGTGGAGGTGTGCAGGTGGGTAGACCTGCTGGGAGAGCTACACGTCGCAGCCCAGAAATTGTGCGAGGGCACCGGGAGATGAATCGGGGGAGTGAGACCCCAAATTGAGAAGCACCACAGTTTGGTCAATGGGAATTGGTTTTTAGAACCCATAGTGTAAGTGGCCAATGGATTGGCAGGGAAAGACCCCGGGTAGTGTAAAGTGTGTTAATGTCATTTAGAAAGTAGTTAGGATGAAGTCTCCTCGCACCATCTGCATCCACTCACCTGAGGTGACAGGAACTCCACACCATGCCATGTTTTGTTTAATTATTTTTGATGCAAATGTTTTGGATTGTGAGACGCATCATGACGTGGGTGTGACATTGTGCGTAATTCCATCTCTCCCTCCTTATGAGGATTGATGATGAATTGGTGATGGCAAATTTTGAAGTCAAGGGATTGTGGAGACGAATTTGGTATAGGGGAAATATGGGGAAGACGTGACAGTAGTGACGAATTGGTAATGGGTAGATTTTGTAAATATGGGGTAAGGGCAAGGGTAGTGTAGGTGACAGGGGGGTGACGTGCGGTAGGGACGAGCTTTCTCACTTCGCCCTCCGTACGCATTTCGCCTTGCATTGCCTTATTGATGTGTACCCTTGTGACCTTACCCCTCGCTCAATTGTCTCTTTTGTCTCCCACATGACCTGTGCGCCATTGGGTGCCGAGGGGAGCGTGCGTGAGGTGGCCATTGTGCGCACGAGATTCCCAGAACCAGCATGCATTGCGTTGATGTACCACTTTATGGACCGCTGTTCTGCGGCCAAGTACCACTTGATGGACCCCAGGTTCTGGGGCAGGGCACCTCTGTTGGAGACCGGCCATAGTGGCCAGGGAATCTTGCTTGCGGACCTCGGTAAGGTGGCACCTATGCCAAACAGGTGGACCACCCTTAGTTGGCCCCTGAGGCCCTAAATAAAAACGAACACAAGTTGTGCTTTTTATTATTTCCAAGTAGGCCGCATGAAGCCAGAAGACGTCGGGAAGAACATCGGCCCAGCAGAGAAAGAGAAGACCACCACCAGTTGTTTTGTTGTGTTTATTATGAACCGTGGTGACTGTGCACCGAGAGGTGCTTTTGTGGTGCTTTGTGGTGCTTTTGGTGCTTTTGGGTGCTTTGGTGGTATTGGTACTGGTGCATCGATGCAATGCGTGCTGTCTCCTCCCTCCCAACAGGAATTTCTTTTTCTTGTTCCCTAAAAAGAAAAAAGAAAAAAAACAAAAAAAAAAACACACAGGTCCTGGGTTGCGTTGTAAATAAGAAATAACGTCATTGTAAATAATGCTCCCCACCGTAAATGTATAGTTGAGAACAATCCCGTAATTCGGTTAGCTGTGGGCTTGAGTCTGTTAGACAGGGTGCAATGCAGCAGGGGGACATATTTATTTGTGTTTTAAGATTGTCACACTCAGGGTCAGGTTAATTGTAGAGGGAATTACACCTACGTGTCACACTAAGTTAAAGTTTTGTAGGCCCGAGTACGGGCCTGAAGAAAGGAGGGTGCAGTGTAACGGTTTTGAGAAGTGTAACGAATTTGAGAAGTGTAACGGTTTTTGGGAAGTGTAACAATTTTGGAGGAAGTGTAACGAATGTGAAAAGTATGGTTTTGTTATGTGTAACACCCTCGTAATGTAAATAATGGTCGCAGCCGTCCTCCTAGTTAATTCCATGAAACTTACACGCAGGCCACTATATATCTTTTTAAATAGTTTATTTCCTTATTCCATGTAGGTTAAATATGTGTTTCCCACTAGATTGACTCTGCATTGTATCAAACAAAATAAGCGTAGGCCCTTCCAATTTCCCCAATCATCTCCGCTCTCCAAAGTTCCTTTCAAAAGCGGTGCGAGTGGTGTTCAATCTCGCAAGCCGCCATTGCCCATGTGCTAATCTCGGAGAAGAGGGGGGTAGGAGCCGCCAACTCACAGGCGTGGCACGTCGTCATGATCAAGGGGGGAAATCGGACAGCCCTAACAGCCAACCAGCACCGCGGTTAGCGACCCGGTAGGCGTGCCCTCGCAGCCGGCGGCTTGATTCCGCCCCGAGTGATAAAAGCGACTGTAAGGGACTGCTTCGGCAGATGACCTGAGAGATGAGCGAAGAGGTGACATACGAGAGGAGCGGTGAGCGGTGAGATGCGAGACGCTCCAAGCCAAAGAGGAGAGGTACTCGGAGAGGAAACCAGCTTTGGAGAGACGCACTGAAAGGAGGGAGACGGCTCCACCAGAAGGAGAGGAGCAGGTGTGACCGAGCCAGCGCGTGACGTCTACAGCATCGGCAGCGGATACGCGACGGATGGTTTTCCCGCCAAAAACGCGAGGAATTGAGAGCTGCTGCCTCCGACCCTGCCTCCCTCTCCAGCAATCCACCTCAAGCCCTACCTGCCTGCAATATCCCCCGTGTAAGTGTGAACGTCGTCTGTCCTACTCGTTGTCCTGGGGTTAAGTAAATTGAATAGGATAAGCTAACGATGCACTGTGTGACTGCTTCTTCCATCCATTGCTGTAAATAATTTTGGTCGCTCTTTCTTTTTGCTTGTGTGTGTATAATAAATCTGTTCTTCCTCCGTACTCTGTCTTTTTCTCTTTTCCTTCTCTTTCGGTCGCTTTAGAGGTTTCCCGATTGAATATCTGCGGTGCGATCTGGTCAACGTCGGGTGGAATCGGGCCAATTGGGGATCCTGTTAGGTCGCGGTTGGACCATCCGCTCGGCCCATCGTAACATCTAAAACCGCGTCAGTAACAATTGGTTGTCAGGAGTTGGGATTCGGACCTGGGACTAAATTTGTTAGGCCCAAATTTTGGGACACCAATTGTGTTATTAAGTAACAATTGGTGTCTGGGAGTGGGATTCGAGGCCCGAACCAAATTTTTAAAACGTCTAGGAAAAAATTTGGTCAAAATTACGAGCTGCCGAAATTTTGTTGTTTTATAAAACCCGAATTTTGAGATCGCGCCATGGACAATCAAGGCGATCGGATGTCGGTGGGGGAGATAGACGGGTTAGGGGTAACCCAGGACTTCGGGGAAGAAAGGGAGGAGGAGAAAAATGGCAATGTGGTTGCGGAGGTTTCAGACGCACAAAATGGCGCTCTCGCGCACGTGGTTGAGGGGGCCACGGTCGCGGAACCAATGAGCGCGGCCCAAATACAAGCCTTCATGGCCCAGTTCATGGTGGAAATGCAGAAAGAAAACGACAGTATGGAACAAATGGAAAACAGAATAAGGGCTAATAGTGAAAAAATGGAAGACAGAAGGAGGGTTGATAGTGAAAAAATGGAAGACAGAAGGAGGGCTGATAGTGAGCGATTGTTAAACAAAATGGAAGCAATAACGAACAGAATGGGTGACCGCATGCAAAAATGTGGGGAGACCATGGATCGCATGGTGGGCGAAAGGGTCCCAGGGGTGCACGACGAGGTAACGCGGGTCGAAAAGCGCTGGTTGAGCGAAGCGGAGGAAAGTGCGGGTACAATGACGGGGGTAGAAATCGCGACACGGGGTTTGGAAAAGCCGGCGACCGATGAGGTAGAGGGAATTTTATTAAAGCCAACGGTCGTCGAGGTGAGTACAGAAAAAGCGGAAGTGTGAAAAACGTCTAGTGTGTTGTACCGTCCACCAAACAGTGATGACTCCATCTACATCTCGCTGTCTGATGATATGGACCAACTTCTATCTACTCATCCCAACTCTCTCTTCCTCATATGTGGTGATTTCAACTGTCATCATGCCAGTTGGCTGGGTGTGGGTACCTCTCTCACCAGCCATGGCTCCTCAGCAAAGGACTTCTGCGACTCACTGGGACTGACACAATCTGTCAATTTCCCGACCCGGATCTCAGTCAACGGAACATCTTCTCTTCTGGACTTGGTTATGACTAACTTCCCTGAAAATGTCTGCTGCTCTTCTTCTGCTCCGATCGGATCATCTGATCATGTCCTTGTTAAAGTGGACATCTCTCTGACCATCCTCAGGGAGCCTGCTCAGCGTCGACGAGTCTGGCATTTCACTCAGGCCAACTGGCACGGTCTTCAAGCAGCCATCAATCATCTGGACTGGTCTCCCATCTCTACCACCTCTGACATCAACTCATCCTGGGAATTCTTCCAAAGTAAATTGCTCTCTCTCATGCACAGATTTATCCCATCTCGTCTTCAGTTGTCATACCCTTCCTCCCGTCCATGGTACACGGAATCTTGTGGTGAGGCTGTTGCCCAGAAACAACTTGCCTTCGTCTGCTGGAAAGCAAATCCAACGGAAGGAAATCTCATTTCCTTTCACAAAGCCCGAAACAAGTGTGTGTCCACCCTCAGGAGAGCCAGGAAACAATATCTCTCCGTTCTCAAGACCGAACTCTCTTATCTGTCTCCCTCTTCCAAATCCTGGTGGCGTCTGGTCAAATCCGTTTCTGGTGTTTGTTCCCCCTCCATCCCCTCCCTTACCTCAAACGGCAACACAGCTGACTCCGCACGTGAAAAAGCTGAATGCCTCAACTCTGTGTTTGCCTCTAAATCTTGTGTCCCAAACCCATCCCTCTCTGTACCCACCATACCCAGTCGTACCCTGCTGCTCCTGGACTCCGTGTCCTTTCCTCCTGACAAGGTGGAAAAGTTTCTGTCAACCCTCGACTCTGATTCTGCAACTGGACCCGACGGCATCAGCCCACGGGTCCTAAAATCCTGCTCTGCTGCTCTATCTCACCCTCTCTCTGTTCTCTTCACCCTCTCTTTTGCTCAAGGTCAACTGCCATCTGCTTGGAAATCAGCCAACATCACCGCTTTGCACAAAAAAGGTGCAAAAACAGATCCTAGCAACTACAGACCAATCAGCCTTCTCCCAATTATCAGCAAAGTCATGGAATCCATCATTGCTTCTGATATGAAATCTTTCCTCTTCTCCAATGGCTTGATCTCTGATCATCAATTTGGTTTCAGACCAGGTCACTCTACTCTGGACATGCTGCTTCTGCTGTCTCAACAATGGATGGAGGTCCTCAATGCCAAACAGGAAATTAGAGCTGTCTCCCTCGACATATCACGTGCCTTCGACACGGTCTGGCACCCCGCTCTGCTCACCAAACTCTCCTCCTTTGGTATCCATGGAAATCTCCACGCATGGCTGGCGGACTTCCTCTCAAGTCGTCGTCAACGTGTGGCCCTGAATGGGTTTCTCTCATCTCCTCTTCCTGTTCAGGCTGGAGTTCCCCAAGGCAGTGTTCTGGGCCCCGTGCTTTTTCTGGTCTTCATCAATGATCTCTCTGACTCTCTCGAAAATCCTCTCTATCTCTTTGCTGATGACTCCACTCTCTGCCGCTCCATTCCTCTTCCCTCAGATCGGCAGTCTGCTGCCTCCTCACTCTCTGAAGACCTGGACAAAATCACAGACTGGTCAAACAAGTGGAACATGTCTTTCAATCCTGACAAATCTCACACTCTTACTATGTCTCTCCGAAAAGATCGACTGGACAACCCTCCCATCTACTTTCTCAACAATCCTCTCCAAGAAGTTCTGTCGCTCAAGATTTTGGGTCTCACTATCTGCCATGATCTTTCTTGGGAAAACCACATTTCCAAGCTGGCCTCCAAAGCCAGTCGCCGACTGGGCATCCTCCGTCGTGCAAAGTCCTTCCTCGGCACACCTGAGCTCCTCACCACATACAAGGCTTTCATCCGCAGCTCAATGGAATACTGTTCTCCCCTATGGGCCGGTGCTCCTGCCTCACACCTAGCTCGGCTTCACTCTGTTGAAACCAAAGCTTTCAGAATTATTGGAATCTCCCGCGATGAAGCTATCTCTGAGGGCCTTTCACTCACTCACCGCAGGCAGGTAGGTGGTCTTTCTGTCTTCTACCGACTCCTCTCCGGCCTTGCACCCCCAGCTCTCTCTGTGCTCTGTCCCCCAAATATTCCTACAGGTCGCACAAGATCTGCCAGCAACCCTCTGATGGTTAAACTGCCGAAATCTCGGCTCTCCGCTCACCTTCACTCTTTCATTCCTCTTTTCTCCCGCCTCTGGAACAAACTCCCTCACTCCCTTCAATCCCACTCCTCCCTCCAGGTCTTTAAAACAGCTGTTCACCACCATCTCTTATCTTCCCCCATCCAAAACCTTGATCTTTTCTACCCCCGCTAATTCACCCCAGATCCACCTTGTTTGAAATTCCAACTTCTTTCCTGGAAGTCCTGGCAGTGTCCATATGTTTTATACCTCTCCCACTGCCCCCTTCCCACGCCCCCCCCCCCCCCCAAAGCCCTCGCCCTCTCTCAGATCTCTCGATGTCTCCATGTCTCTCGGTCCCTGCTCTCAAATGTTGTGTTTGTGTCCTGCCCCCTCTCTCCCCATCTTGTCTACCGCTCCCTATGTTATATGTTTTATGTGTCGGTTTGTCTTTCTGTGTGATTAATGTTCGCTCTTTCACGAGCCTCGATCTTGTATACAAAAAAAAAAAAAAAAAAAAAAAAAAAAAAGTGGGCATTGAAATTGAAGAGATGACGGAGGTAGCCCGGGAATTGCAGGGAGAAATGGAATATGTGCAAAGTCCCTGCTCACATCACGATGCTGTGCTTAATCCAAATGGAAGTTTGCAGGTTTTGGTGCAGGGAGGAAGAAGAACCCCGAAGGTGAGACGTGCTGTTGTGTATTGTGCTGGGAGATTTTGTAAGAGGATGTTTAGCGACAAAAGAATTGTCGCGCGCTTGGGATCGAGGAAGCATCCAGGCGTTGGTGAAGGGTCCCGTGTGAGTGGAAATGGCACGCGTGTGCAAAAAAAGTGTGCGTCAAGGGGTGAGCGTGTTACGAAGCACGAGTGTGATACCGAGTGCGAGCGAGAATGCACGTCGGGGTGTACGGAGTGTGACACGAATAGTGAGTTGGTGATGGCGCAGGTGCGAGAGGGCACATCGGAGCGCGAGTGTGAAACCGAGTGCGAGCGAGAATGCACGTCGGGGTGTACGAAGTGTGACACGGAGAGTAAGGTGGTGGTGGAACGTGTGCGAGGAAGCACACCTGAGTTGGTGGTAGCGCGGGTGTGGGAGAGCCCATGTGAGCGCGTTAGTGGGTGGATGCAAGAGTGCACACCCATGGTGAGTGTTACGGAGGACGTAACGGAGGAGAGGTGTGCGCAAGAGTGTGCGCGAGAGGTGTGGTGTGTAACAGGGAGAGCGTTGGTGGAATGTACGGACGGCGTTGGAACGCCAGGTTTTGTGAGGGTGAAAGGGGTAGCGTATACGTGTGAGCATGCAAGTGAAGCATCGACGGTAACCGGGTTAGTGGTTAGGGCGACGGATAGCCGATGCGAGCACTCGGGGCGCGGTGTGCTTTGTTGGGTGTGAGGCCCGGCGCGGATCGATGCTGCGTCGCTTCTCTTCGAAGCGTCGTTGCCGATTCGGGCTTGGCCCCGCCCCGCACGGTCGGGTCCGGGCCTTGTCGGCCAGGCGACCGGTCCGGTTCAAGGGCGAGTGGGAGGAAGCGGAATGGTGCCCCCTCGCGGGGACTGGGTTCCGACCGGGGGAGATTGAGCCATCGGGCGCGGGACCGCAAGGTGCCGCGCCGAGATGGTGCGTGGAACCTCGGTCCAACCAAACCACCTCCCTTGAACCGAAAGCCGGACGGATTCAACCTGCAGGCGACCAAACCACCCGAATTCATTGCTCGGCTTTACGAACCGAGTTTAATGATGTCACGACGCACCGAGGCTAGGATATAGTGGACTGTGATGATGATAGTCGTGATTTGATACGAAATTTATAATAGTGGGTAGAATTGGCAGTAAATGGAAAATTGTTGATTTGTTGGATTTGGACGAGCGAAATTGATAGTAGGACCTCCCCGATGTGGTGGGATGGCAAATCCACCATCCCTCACAGACGGGGGGCAAATGCGCACTAGCTTATGGGGTTGATGGCAGTGAAAACTAGCCCGGGTGGGTTAGGATATCGTGTGTAGGGATCTAGAGAAGATGACATTAGGTGACGTTAAGGTTAGTTAGTGACAAGGATACCTGTAGTGGGGACGCAGGTAGATTAGCGTGGATGATAATGACGTGGGAGCGCAATAGTTTAAAGGGACGACTGGGAAGCGCAAGTTTCAGAGGGGAGTAGTTAGATGAGATGATGCCGTGTGTTTGAGGATTGAACAGGTGTGATTGAACAGGTGCGATTGCACAGGTGTGCAACTGAACAGGTGTGTGGAGCAGTGTATGAGTGAGTGAAGGTGATTGTGTATTGTGCTGACCAAATGGTCCAGGAAGAGGAGGAGGGTGCAGGTGGCACCAGGTGATTGCACAGGTGTGCGACAACAGGTGTATGTGGCTGTGTGGAATAAATGGTAGTGTGGAATAAATGGAGTATTGGAATGGATGGTCGTGGAGTGAGTATGGTGGAAATTGTGGAGTGGAGTGGATGGTGCGAAGGTGTGAATGGGGGAAGAGTGGACCCCCATCACAGATACCCGGGGCGGGTAGAGTAAGTGTTAGGTAGAGGGTATAGGTAAATTGTGGTTGGATATTGGCATCTGTGGTGCGAGTGAAAGAATGGTCTTTGGATGGGTGCATTAGTGTTGTGGAAATGGCTGGGCGTGTAGCCTGTTAGTGTGTGTAGTTGGTTTGGGCACTCCACCACTGTGAGGATGTCGGCCAGGTGAGGCCGCAGGTGGGCTCTGGGAGCCGGTAGTTGTGGATGGGGCCCGAGGATCCGGAGGACGGACCCGGGTAGCCCAGTGCCAGAGGGCACCAAGGGGTGACAGAGCCAGGAGAGGGCCTTCCCCAGTTAGTTAGGTTAGGGTGAGGAGCTAGGTAAGCTCGGGTGGCAACTACAGTGGTGGAGGTGTGCAGGTGGGTAGACCTGCTGGGAGAGCTACACGTCGCAGCCCAGAAATTGTGCGAGGGCACCGGGAGATGAATCGGGGGAGTGAGACCCCAGATTGAGAAGCACCACAGTTTGGTCAATGGGAATTGGTTTTTAGAACCCATAGTGTAAGTGGCCAATGGATTGGCAGGGAAAGACCCCGGGTAGTGTAAAGTGTGTTAATGTCATTTAGAAAGTAGTTAGGATGAAGTCTCCTCGCACCATCTGCATCCACTCACCTGAGGTGACAGGAACTCCACACCATGCCATGTTTTGTTTAATTATTTTTGATGCAAATGTTTTGGATTGTGAGACGCATCATGACGTGGGTGTGACATTGTGCGTAATTCCATCTCTCCCTCCTTATGAGGATTGATGATGAATTGGTGATGGCAAATTTTGAAGTCAAGGGATTGTGGAGACGAATTTGGTATAGGGGAAATATGGGGAAGACGTGACAGTAGTGACGAATTGGTAATGGGTAGATTTTGTAAATATGGGGTAAGGGCAAGGGTAGTGTAGGTGACAGGGGGGTGACGTACGGTAGGGACGAGCTTTCTCACTTCGCCCTCCGTACGCATTTCGCCTTGCATTGCCTTATTGATGTGTACCCTTGTGACCTTACCCCTCGCTCAATTGTCTCTTTTGTCTCCCACATGACCTGTGCGCCATTGGGTGCCGAGGGGAGCGTGCGTGAGGTGGCCATTGTGCGCACGAGATTCCCAGAACCAGCATGCATTGCGTTGATGTACCACTTTATGGACCGCTGTTCTGCGGCCAAGTACCACTTGATGGACCCCAGGTTCTGGGGCAGGGCACCTCTGTTGGAGACCGGCCATAGTGGCCAGGGAATCTTGCTTGCGGACCTCGGTAAGGTGGCACCTATGCCAAACAGGTGGACCACCCTTAGTTGGCCCCTGAGGCCCTAAATAAAAACGAACACAAGTTGTGCTTTTTATTATTTCCAAGTAGGCCGCATGAAGCCAGAAGACGTCGGGAAGAACATCGGCCCAGCAGAGAAAGAGAAGACCACCACCAGTTGTTTTGTTGTGTTTATTATGAACCGTGGTGACTGTGCACCGAGAGGTGCTTTTGTGGTGCTTTGTGGTGCTTTTGGTGCTTTTGGGTGCTTTGGTGGTATTGGTACTGGTGCATCGATGCAATGCGTGCTGTCTCCTCCCTCCCAACAGGAATTTCTTTTTCTTGTTCCCTAAAAAGAAAAGAAAAACAAACAAAAAAAAAAACACACAGGTCCTGGGTTGCGTTGTAAATAAGAAATAACGTCATTGTAAATAATGCTCCCCACCGTAAATGTATAGTTGAGAACAATCCCGTAATTCGGTTAGCTGTGGGCTTGAGTCTGTTAGACAGGGTGCAATGCAGCAGGGGGACATATTTATTTGTGTTTTAAGATTGTCACACTCAGGGTCAGGTTAATTGTAGAGGGAATTACACCTACGTGTCACACTAAGTTAAAGTTTTGTAGGCCCGAGTACGGGCCTGAAGAAAGGAGGGTGCAGTGTAACGGTTTTGAGAAGTGTAACGAATTTGAGAAGTGTAACGGTTTTTGGGAAGTGTAACAATTTTGGAGGAAGTGTAACGAATGTGAAAAGTATGGTTTTGTTATGTGTAACACCCTCGTAATGTAAATAATGGTCGCAGCCGTCCTCCTAGTTAATTCCATGAAACTTACACGCAGGCCACTATATATCTTTTTAAATAGTTTATTTCCTTATTCCATGTAGGTTAAATATGTGTTTCCCACTAGATTGACTCTGCATTGTATCAAACAAAATAAGCGTAGGCCCTTCCAATTTCCCCAATCATCTCCGCTCTCCAAAGTTCCTTTCAAAAGCGGTGCGAGTGGTGTTCAATCTCGCAAGCCGCCATTGCCCATGTGCTAATCTCGGAGAAGAGGGGGGTAGGAGCCGCCAACTCACAGGCGTGGCACGTCGTCATGATCAAGGGGGGAAATCGGACAGCCCTAACAGCCAACCAGCACCGCGGTTAGCGACCCGGTAGGCGTGCCCTCGCAGCCGGCGGCTTGATTCCGCCCGAGTGATAAAAGCGACTGTAAGGGACTGCTTCGGCAGATGACCTGAGAGATGAGCGAAGAGGTGACATACGAGAGGAGCGGTGAGCGGTGAGATGCGAGACGCTCCAAGCCAAAGAGGAGAGGTACTCGGAGAGGAAACCAGCTTTGGAGAGACGCACTGAAAGGAGGGAGACGGCTCCACCAGAAGGAGAGGAGCAGGTGTGACCGAGCCAGCGCGTGACGTCTACAGCATCGGCAGCGGATACGCGACGGATGGTTTTCCCGCCAAAAACGCGAGGAATTGAGAGCTGCTGCCTCCGACCCTGCCTCCCTCTCCAGCAATCCACCTCAAGCCCTACCTGCCTGCAATATCCCCCGTGTAAGTGTGAACGTCGTCTGTCCTACTCGTTGTCCTGGGGTTAAGTAAATTGAATAGGATAAGCTAACGATGCACTGTGTGACTGCTTCTTCCATCCATTGCTGTAAATAATTTTGGTCGCTCTTTCTTTTTGCTTGTGTGTGTATAATAAATCTGTTCTTCCTCCGTACTCTGTCTTTTTCTCTTTTCCTTCTCTTTCGGTCGCTTTAGAGGTTTCCCGATTGAATATCTGCGGTGCGATCTGGTCAACGTCGGGTGGAATCGGGCCAATTGGGGATCCTGTTAGGTCGCGGTTGGACCATCCGCTCGGCCCATTGTAACATCTAAAACCGCGTCTGTAACAATATTGTTGCGAATATGGAATTTGGCCTCCATATCCGCTTGTAAATATTCCCCTATTTCCCCAATACTCCCCAACTATCCCCAATCCCCCATTCCCTAGTCCCATTGCCTGTAAATAACACTCTGTAGAACCAACCTTCCCCTTTTTCCCCCATTAAATGTCGTGCCCAGGTCCACCGCATCTCACGTAGACAACTTTCGGACATCTTGCTAGTTATTCTTAGTCTATGTCAGTTAAGGACTCGTTTCCATTAATTCTGACTCTTCTTTGCACCAGAATGTGATTATATGGCACCAGTAGTGAGTTTAGGACCTTCCCATACCTCCTCCCATCTTCTTTCCCAAACAACAACAACAACTACAACTACAAACAACAACTACAACAACGGCGCTGCGCGGGGGAGTGTGCGTCCTCACACCGGCTCGGTTAGCCGCCATTGACGATGCGCTCCGACGGGGTTACCACGAAGGGGCTCCTTGTCAGCCCCTCGTCAAGGGCGGAGCCGGTAACCCCCCCGCACGCACCCAATGAGAAGCAACGTGCCGATTCCATCTGGGGCGGAGCTAACGAGCCGAGGGCGTGTCACTCCCCGCCGGATATACGCGGCCACTTACCGGACGTGACGTCAGATGCGCCCCGAGCTTGGAAAAAGAACGTCGCCTTCCGAGCGCTGTGACCTCCCTGCATGCTGCATCTACTGGACCGTACAGTACCCTGTCCTTGAGCCAAGAGTGCACCTTGAGCCATCGATACCCGCTTTCCTTGCCATCAATCCCCGTGTGAGTCAGCCTTTTGTCCCGTTTATCTGTCGTCTGTTGGGGTTAATATAAGAGTGTGTCTAAGTGCTTGTCTTTCTATGATGTCCCTCTTGTAGTTGTAATCTAACCTTCCGCCATAATATAACCTCCTCCGGGGGTCTTGAGAACCGTATCCCTGGTGTCGTGTCCTTTGAATCCCAGCCGTTGTGTCCTTTTCCTTCATTGATCTAGCGTAGCGCGACTAGTCAACGTTCGAGCATAATCGGGTAACTTGTGCAGACGTGGTCATACCAAACCGCTCGGTAAACTAACATCCACAACCGCGTCTGTAACAATTGGTGTCGAGGAGTGGAATTCGAACCCGGGACTAAATTTATTAGGCCCAAATTTGTAGTAGAATCGATTCGGAGCGCGTTTCCCGCGCGAAATTATAACGGCGAAATTTGATTTTGTTATACGGAAATAAAAACCCGAATTTTGAAAGTCGCGCTATGGCAGACCAAGTCGGCTGGGGTCCGGTAGTGGAGAGTGAGGCAGGGTCGGTCCAGGACCAAATTGAGGGACGCGAGGAGAGCGAAGCAGCGAGGGTAGCAGACGCACAAAATGGCGCCTCGCTGGTCACCGCGCCCGCGACCGTGGCAGCGCCCCTGGTGGATTCGAACCTTTTCCTCCTGCAAATGAGGGCCCTTATGGAACAAATGGTGGGAATGAGGGCTGATAGTGAGCGGTTGGGAAACCAAATGGGGGTAATGGGGAACCGGATGGAGGCTCGGAGTGAGCAATTGAGGGTAATGGGAAACCAAATGGGGGTAATGGGGAACCGGATGGATGCTCAGGGTGAGCGATTAGAGGGCAAAATGGGGGTAATGAGGGACGAAGCGAGGGGTACTGGTGAGGGATTAGACAATAATTTTAAGGGATTAGACGAGAAATTTGGGAAATTAGACAATAGATTAGGGGAAATACAGGAGGGGTTAATGGGGGTAGAAAACAGAATGGCCGCTCAAGAGAATCAAATGGAAGGGATGCAAAAGGGGTTAGAGGGGTTAGAAAACAGGATGGAAGGCAAATTGAGGGACATGAGGGACCAAGCGGAAAGGGAAGTTAACCAAATGGGGCAGCAGATAGAGGGGGTCAGAATGGGGGTAGAAACCAAACTGGATGCTCACAGGGAGGAGATGGAGCAGATGAGGGTGGCATCTGGGCAGGAGATGCAAGTGATGGGAGAGGAGATCAGAAGAGGAGTGAGTGAGGAGGTCGGAGGAGTGCGCGAGGAGGTGAGGCACTGTAAGGAGCACATGGAGAAGGAGGTGAGAAAGGGGACTGTAAAGTTACAAGGGGGCATAGAGGACCTGACGCAGGAGGTGGAGCAGCTGATGGTGGGACAGACGGAGTTAGTGGAGCAGGTTCAAAGGAACACTGCGGTATTAAGAGGTTTAAAAGCGACACAGAAAGAACTAAAAGATGACTTGGTAGCGACGAAGAGGGAATGTCAGATGGTACGTGAGGGACTGACAACGAGGCTGGACGAGGTGATAGAGGTAAGGCAAGATAAAAAAAATGAGTTGGTGATCGTCCCCGCCCGACCCTACGAAACACACCCGACCCGAAACTTTTTTTATTTTTTATTTTGAAAAAAATCATTCAAAAACGATCTTTTCAGTCAAATTTGGCGCCGTCTGCACCGCATGCGCAGTGCGTGCTGCGCAGAGCGTCGCAAGTGCCTCAGGCAACTTCACCCATTTTACGTTAGCCATTCATGGCGGCTATTGTGTGAGATTTTTCCCGCTGAAATCTGTATCGATTCGTGCTAGAATCGGCTTGAAATGCCTATTGTGATCGCATCAATAGCCCGTGAGGGCTCTTCCAAGACGGTGAAGGACTGGTTTGCGTGCAATACCGAGTTGGATGTTACAATCTCGGACTTCTATGCAGAGTTCTCAGACGGCAAGTATGATGGGGATAGGGAGCCATTGCCTGACGATACACGCGGTACTTTTGTCAAAGTATTCGCCGGCCCCAGTAAAACTGACATGACGAAAGTTTCACCAGCTTGCAAAGTTTCTGATGTGACAAAGACTCTTGGCTCATTTCTCAAATTTGTGTTGGCTGCAGACACGGCCACGGATCACAGGATGGAACCCGATAGTCGACCAACTGTTTTTAGTGTCCTCATGAATGCTGCCCATGATGATGCTTCTTGTACTTGGGTGCCAAGGTGCCAAGGGCATGGTGTTTATCTGTTTTTCCGATGTCATGGTGTATATACATGTACAGGTGTCTTGCCCTTTCACTACCAAGCTCAGCTAGGACATTCAACATCATCCAAAATCACACAAACACTGTGTTTCATAGAGATTTGGGCAATGTTTGTAAATCTGTGAGATGAATGAAGAAATTAAATCATTTTGAGGAGAAAGGAGTCTTTATTTCATATTTTTCCATGTCAACAAAACTCAATGGAAAGTAGGAAAAAAAAATAAAAAATAAAAATAAAAACCTCCCTCCCTACCCGAACTTTTGAGAAAAAAGGACGATCACCAACTCATTTTTTTTATCTTGCCTAATGGAGACGAAGGACCGGCAGGTGAGGACGCACATGGAAACGGTCAAGGTAGCCTTGGAGGACGAGCTTGAGGAGACGTACCGGGGAATAAAAGAGGTGAAGCAGAAATTAGAAGAAGTGGAAGAAGGGATGAGCGAAATTAAGAAGCGACGGAGAGGGGATAACAAAGAGATAAAAGAGGAAGTAAAAGAATTGGTCCAAAGTCTGTGTTTGGATCGTGATGATGTGCTCATTAACCGGATGAGGGATTCGCAGGTGATGGAGGAGAAGCGAAGAGGAAGAGGACCCGGTGTAAGTGGTGACCAATATGGTCGTGCGTATGATGCGCCAGGTGATTTAAGAAGCTTGGGGGTCGAGATGGACCCGGGTGTTCGTGAGAGGCCACTGGTGAAGTGTGCGACAGGTCTGGTGTGCGAAAAAGGAGGTGTGTGAGGAAGTCCGACTCTGGGGTGTGTGAGGAAAAAGTGCGTGCCAAGGAGTGAGGGTGCTGGCGAGAGTGAGTCGGTCGTAGCGTGTGTGCGAGGGAGCACATGGAAGCGCGGTGTGGTAAGTGTTACAGAGGGTGTGACGGGAGAGTGTGCGCGAGAAAGGTGTGTGACGGACAGGTGCATGGGGAAAGAGTGCGCTGTCAAAAGTAAGGAAGAATGCACACCTGTGGTGAGTGTTACAGAGGGTGTAACGGGAGAGTGTGCGCGAGAAAGGTGTGTAACGGACAGGTGCATGGGGAAAGAGTGCGCTGTCAAGAGTAAGGGTGAGTGCGTTGTCAAGAGTGGTGGTGAGAGTAGTGAGAGTGACAAGGAGCGTGAGTTGGGTGTGACAGGTGAGCGAGGATGTACACCTGGAATGGAAGGATGCACACCTGGACTGGTAGAGCGTGAGTGGGAATGCACGCTGGAGTTGGTAGTGAGGCACGTGGTTGGGTGTGCGAATGAGAGCACACCTGTGATTGTCACAGAGGAGGTGACAGAGGAGGGGGCGCGAAGAGGTGTGTTGGTGAGGTGTGCGACCAACGAATGTGTGCCAAGGTGTTCGGTGGTCAGGTGTGTGACCAAGGCTGTGAGTGGAATGGGGGTACCGAGGTGTGTAAGGAGAGGTACGAGGAGCATGGGGACGGCTGGATGTGTGAGCAAGGAACGGGCTGCGGGGTGTAAGCGTCCAGGTGAAGCATCGACGGTAACCAGGTTAGAGGTTAGGTCGACTTTTAGCCGAAGCGGGCCCTCGGTGCGTGCTGGGCCTCGCTTTGAGCGGCCGCGTCCGTGCTCCACTAGGCGGAGCGGGCAGCCCGATAGAAAGGGTCGTCATGGCGACCACTTTTTGTTGAGGCATTCCGGCAGGTCGAGATCGAGCCATGGGATGGCTCCGTGCCGAGATGGTGCGTGGGATCTCGGCCCGGGTAAACCCCCATCCCTGCACCGAGTGCCGGACGCATCCAGCCGCTGGCACAAAACAACCAGCATCCATTGCTTGGCTTTACGAAGCCGGGCTTTGGACAGGAATTGGCGCACCGAGAGGTATTAGTGAGTAGACTGGGTGATGAGGTTAGTGTTTTGGACCCAAAATTAGAGAAAAACAAAATTTGATGATTGGCAAGGGATTGGCAGTAGTGATTGGCAGATGATGGGTAGTGATTGGCAAATTTATAATTTGTTGAAATTTGATGTGCAAAATCGATAGTGAGAGACCCCCGATGTGGTGGGATGGCAAATCCACCATCCCTCACAGACGTGGGGGCAAAGGAGCAATAGCTTATGGGGTGTATGGCAGTGAAAACTAGCCCGGGTGGGTTAGGTTATATTGTAGGGATCTAGCGAAGATGACATTAGGTAAAGTTAAGTTTAGTTAGTGACTGATACCTGTAGTGGGGACGCAGGTAGATTAGTGTGGATTATAATGACGTGGGAGCGCAATAGTTTAAAGGGACGACTGGGAAGCGCAAGTTTCAGAGGGGAGTAGTTAGCTGAGATGATGCCGTGTGTGTGAGGATTGAACAGGTGTGATTGAACAGGTGTGATTGCACAGGTGTGCAACTGGACAGGTGTGTGGAGCAGTGTGTGAGTAATGAGTGTTGTCGATCAGCGCAAATGCGCTTGGGGAGAGAAGGGTGCAGGTGGCACCAGGTGTGAGAGCACAGGTGTGCAGGTACAGGTGTGTGGAGAGAGTTGGAGTGAGTGGTATGGAGTGGTGTGCATGGTGCGAAGGGGTGAATGGGGGAAGAGTGGACCCCCATCACGGATACCCGGGGCGGGTAGTGTAAGTGTTAGGTAGAGGGTATAGGTAAATTGTGGTTGGATATTGGCATTTGTGGTGCGGTTGCAGAATGGTGTTGTGGATGGGTGCATTAGTGTCGTGGAAATGGCTGGGCGTGTAGCCTGTTAGTGTGTGTAGTTGGTTGGGCACTCCACCACTGTGAGGATGTCGGCCAGGTGAGGCCGCAGGTGGGCTCTGGGAGCCGGTAGTGGTGAGTGGGTGCCTGAGGATCCCGGGTGTGGATCGGGCAGCCCAGTGCCAGGGAGGGCACCGAGTGGGGAGAGCGCCAGAGGGCCTTCCCCAGGTAGTTAGGTTAGGGTGAGGAGCAGGTAAGCTCGGAGGCAACTGCAGTGGTGGAGGTGTGCAGGTGGGTAGACCCACTGGGAGAGGTACACGCCACAGCCCAGAAATTGTGCGAGGGCACCGGGAGATGAATCGGGGGAGTGAGACCCCAAATTGAAAAGCACCACAGTTGGCCAATGGGAATTGATTTTTAGAACCCATAGTGTAAGAGGGCCAATGGTTTGGCCGGAGAAAGACCCCGGGTAGTGTAAAGTTGTTAAAGTCATTTAGGAGATAGTTAGGATTGATGAACCTGTCGCACCATACGCAGCCACTTACCTGTGGTGATGATGATGACTCCACACCTGTGTTTTCTTTGTTTTGTTGCAGGAAATGAAATTGCTGTGTGGATTGGTGAGACGCATCACGACGTGGATGAGACATTGGGGTGATTCCATCTCTCCCTCCTTAGGAGGGACTGATGATGAATTGGTGATGGCAAATTTTGATGTTGAGTTGGAGATGGCAAATTTTGATGAGAGTTGGAAATAGCAAATTTGATTGGTTAGGAGGGAGAGAAGACGAATTTGGTTTATGGGAGGAACGGGGAAGACAGTAGGGACGTTTGTTAATGTGTAAAGTAGATGTTTATGGGTAGTGTTGTGTTTTGTGGATACAGTAAGGGGTAAGGGAGGGGCCATGTAGGTTACCTGGTGGGGGGGGGGGAGCGTACGGTAGGAACGTACCTGTCTCACCTGGTTCCCATGTGCCCCCGGTGTGCATCACCTTGTATTGCGTGCACTTTTGCGCCCTTACCACCTTACTCACTTGTCTATTTCTTTTGTCTCCCACCTCCGAGGATCTGGCTTTGGGGTAGAGAGAGAGGAGAGAGAGGTGCTGGCTACGGAGTTGTGGGCCTGCACTTTCGCTGCTTGCTGCTTGGATCGATACACCATATGGACCGCAATGTTTGTGGCCACCCACAATGGACCGCAGTTCTTTTGCGGCCAAGCACCACCCGTGGAAGGACCTATGGGTCAACGTGGCACCTATGCCAAACAGGTGAACCACTAACAGTTGGCCCCCTGACGGCCACAATAGAGAAATGGACGCGGTTGGCGCCTTTCTTTATTTTTTTGAAGGAGGCAAGAACACCAAGTGCACCACACGAAGGCAAGACCAGCGGCAGAACATCGGCCGGCTGCGACACCACCGGTGATTTCTAAACACTTTATTGGTGCACCGGATGGTGCTCACTGTGTGATGGGGTGGTGCTTTTGGTGTTTGGAAGGGGTGCTCTGCACATTATTAAAGGCCGTAGGCCACAGAGCACTCGTGGGTTGGTGTATCGATGCTGGCATGCGTGCTCTCTCTATGCATAACATCTGCATGTGTTCCTCCAAAAACAGGTCCTGGATCGTAGTGTAAATAGCAGCGTAGTCTTGTAAATAATGCTCCCTACCGGCTGTATGTTTAGTTTGCGAATTCTTTCCGGATTCGGTTATCCTGTGGGTGTGTTTCTGTGAGGAGAAGGGTGCAACGTCGCAGGGGGACATATTTACTCATTTGTGAATATCTGTAAAACTGTCGCACTCAGGGTAGAGTTAATAGTAGAGGGAACTACATCTGCGTGCCACACTAAAGTAGGTAAAAATTTATCGGGTCGGGACGCCCCGAGGGTAGAGAAGGGTGCAATGTTGCGAATATGGAATTTGGCCTCCATATCCGCTTGTAAATATTCCCCTATTTCCCCAATACTCCCCAACTATCCCCAATCCCCCATTCCCTAGTCCCATTGCCTGTAAATAACACTCTGTAGAACCGACCTTCCCCTTTTTCCCCCATTAAATGTCGTGCCCAGGTCCACCGCATCTCACGTAGACAACTTTCGGACATCTTGCTAGTTATTCTTAGTCTATGTCAGTTAAGGACTCGTTTCCATTAATTCTGACTCTTCGTTGCACCAGAATGTGATTATATGGCACCAGTAGTGAGTTTAGGACCTTCCCATACCTCCTCCCATCTTCTTTCCCAAACAACAACAACAACTACAACTACAAACAACAACTACAACAACGGCGCTGCGCGGGGGAGTGTGCGTCCTCACACCGGCTCGGTTAGCCGCCATTGACGATGCGCTCCGACGGGGTTACCACGAAGGGGCTCCTTGTCAGCCCCTCGTCAAGGGCGGAGCCGGTAACCCCCCCGCACGCACCCAATGAGAAGCAACGTGCCGATTCCATTTGGGGCGGAGCTAACGAGCCGAGGGCGTGTCACTCCCCGCCGGATATACGCGGCCACTTACCGGACGTGACGTCAGATGCGCCCCGAGCTTGGAAAAAGAACGTCGCCTTCCGAGCGCTGTGACCTCCCTGCATGCTGCATCTACTGGACCGTACAGTACCCTGTCCTTGAGCCAAGAGTGCACCTTGAGCCATCGATACCCGCTTTCCTTGCCATCAATCCCCGTGTGAGTCAGCCTTTTGTCCCGTTTATCTGTCGTCTGTTGGGGTTAATATAAGAGTGTGTCTAAGTGCTTGTCTTTCTATGATGTCCCTCTTGTAGTTGTAATCTAACCTTCCGCCATAATATAACCTCCTCCGGGGGTCTTGAGAACCGTATCCCTGGTGTCGTGTCCTTTGAATCCCAGCCGTTGTGTCCTTTTCCTTCATTGATCTAGCGTAGCGCGACTAGTCAACGTTCGAGCATAATCGGGTAACTTGTGCAGACGTGGTCATACCAAACCGCTCGGTAAACTAACATCCACAACCGCGTCTGTAACAATATATACACATTATCCCAGAGCGTTTGCCCGGGAAAGGCGAGAGGGGGCGTGCACGGGCGTCCTGGATGAGGCCTGGCAAGTCGAGAGTGGGCATGCCCGGGTGTGTCTGGGCATGCCCAGGCGTCCCGGACGAGGCCTGGCAAGTCGAGAGCGGGCATGCCCGGGCGTCCTGGACGAGCCCGGCATGGTGATCGCTCCGCGTCCTCGGTAGGTGCAAGGCGATTGTGTATACCCAGCGGTAGCCGCTACAGCGTATCAATAAGTACCCCGACCCACGGCAATACATACACACCCATGAAACAATGAACGATTGGAATTTTCTTAATGAGCCTATGTCTTAAGGCCTCAGACACTCCACGATAGAAAGACAAAGCGGGTAAGACAGGACAATAAAGTATTGGGTCAAACCTGACAGAGTTAGTGGAGACAGCATGAGTCGTGAACAGGAAATAAGTACGACAGCAGCTTGCAAATCAGGTCCTGGTCCGCGTGTATGATGCATGCAAGGAGGCTGAGGGGTGTGGCCGGCAGGGTGGCGGCCTGGCTTCCGCACACCGTGAGCAGTACAATGGAGAGGCTTTCTGTTCTGGGCTCCCTGGGTATCTCCTTACACTTACGTTGTTCCCCCCATCTTTATGCCCTCGGGCCCGTATGTCACGGATGACTGACCCACCACTCCAAACCCATTCCCTTACCAGGGGTCGCTGCACTGCTCGGAGTGATCCCCTCTCCACCCCCCATGAACTCTCACCCAGAGTTTTCTGGTGTAACCTGTGCCGGTTACGCCAGCTTGATGGTTTTTTGCCACCAAAAAGTGCATTGCAAAGGCCTAGTAGAATGCTAAAAGAGGACATTTAAGACAGATTACAGAGGGCAGAATGGTAAAAATGTGGTCAAATGGGTTGATAATTTTATATCTAGACATAGTGATGGGTAGACGTCAAACTCGACGTAAAAGCAACGGATATCTAATATCAGAATTAATTACTTTACGCTTATGCTCAACATACACTTTAAGGAAATAACTGCTCAATTATAAGCCACATGAACCCATAGGAGCCATTTCCACAATAATCTATATTATAATAGCCGTAGATGATTCTGTCTGTCTGTCTGTCTGTCTATCTGTTGGGTGTCTGTCCGGGGTGTGGCTTACTCGGTTTGCAGAGTAGCTCCACCCATAGCTCCACCCATTCTGGGAGTGGCTATAAACAAATATCCACCATTTTATTAACTCGCATAGCTTTGAGTCCTGTTTTGTAGGCCCGTGGTGTCTTGCTCTCCCCCAGTTTTATTTCAAATCAAATTCGATAAATCATTTCATTTTTCACAGTCGCTAACATAGTTTTAGACTCGGTTGAAAAAAAACGGGAAGAAAATCCGATGAAAGTTGCCGTTTATAGAACGAAATGAATTCTCAAAGGCCTGTAACTTCAAGGCCATTGAGTCTCTCTCACGCCTTTATCTCCAATCTAACTCACCATATGATTTCATTTTTATCGATGGTTTTACTTTTAGACTCGGTGTCAGCAATAATTGAGAACAATCCACACACTTGGGTGTTCGCGTCATGGTGTATCATACACCGCCCAACATGACACCGCCGGCAATGTGTCGATATATATTAAAAATTCGCTTTTGCTTTTCCGTTATGATATATTACTATTTCGTTTGATGATAGTCGTCACAAAAACGTCAACAATGATGCCGACATATATTTCTTCGTTTTTATTTCATTCAACATATTAGCCGGAAGTAAAATATGTTTCAGGAAATTACCGAGAGATATTTCTTCGTTTTTTTTATTAGTTATGTGCGCATACACTTTAAATAGGTTTATTTGAAATCTTTAATTTTCCACAAACATTCCACACACGCGGGAAAATGCAGAGATATATTTTTTAAAATCGCGTCATGGTGTATCATACACCGCCCAACATGACACCGACGGCAATGTGTCGATATCTATTTTAAATTCGATATATCATTTCATTTTTCACAGTCGCTAACATAGTTTTAGACTCGGTTGAAAAAAAACGAGAAGAAAATCCGATGAAAGTTGCCGTTTATAGAACGAAATGAATTCTCAAATGCCTGTAACTTCAAGGCCATTGAGTCTCTCTCACGCCTTTATCTCCAATCTAACTCACCATATGATTTCATTTTTATCGATGGTTTTAGAGTCGGTGTCAGCAATAATTGAGAACATTCCACACACGCGGGAAAATGCAGATATATTTTTTAAAATCGCGTCATGGTGTATCATACACCGCCTAACATGACACCGACGGCAACGTGTCGATATCTATTTTAAATTCGACATATATTTCTTCGTTTTTATTTCATTCAACATATTAGCCGGAAGTAAAATATGTTTCAGGAAATTACCGAGAGATATTTCTTCGTTTTTTTTATTAGTTATGTGCGCATACACTTTAAATAGGTTTATTTGAAATCTTTAATTTTCCACAAACATTCCACACACGCGGGAAAATGCAGAGATATATTTTTTAAAATCGCGTCATGGTGTATCATACACCGCCCAACATGACACCGACGGCAATGTGTCGATATCTATTTTAAATTCGATATATCATTTCATTTTTCACAGTCGCTAACATCGTTTTAGACTCGGTTGAAAAAAAACGAGAAGAAAATCCGATGAAAGTTGCCGTTTATAGAACGAAATGAATTCTCAAATGCCTGTAACTTCAAGGCCATTGAGTCTCTCTCACGCCTTTATCTCCAATCTAACTCACCATATGATTTCATTTTTATCGATGGTTTTAGAGTCGGTGTCAGCAATAATTGAGAACATTCCACACACGCGGGAAAATGCAGATATATTTTTTAAAATCGCGTCATGGTGTATCATACACCGCCTAACATGACACCGACGGCAACGTGTCGATATCTATTTTAAATTCGACATATATTTCTTCGTTTTTATTTCATTCAACATATTAGCCGGAAGTAAAATATGTTTCAGGAAATTACCGAGAGATATTTCTTCGTTTTTTTTATTAGTTATGTGCGCATACACTTTAAATAGGTTTATTTGAAATCTTTAATTTTCCACAAACATTCCACACACGCGGGAAAATGCAGAGATATATTTTTTAAAATCGCGTCATGGTGTATCATACACCGCCCAACATGACACCGACGGCAACGTGTCGATATATATTAAAAATTCGCTTTTGCTTTTCCGTTAAGATATATTACTTTTTCGTTTGATGACAGTCGTCACAAAAACGTCAACAATGATGCCGACATATATTTCTTCGTTTTTATTTAATTCAACATTATTAGCCGGAAGTAAAATATGTTTCAGGAAATTACCGAGAGATATTTCTTCGTTTTTTAAAATTAGTTATGTGCGAATACACTTTAAATAGGTTTATTTGAAATCTTTAATTTTCCACAATATAATTTACTTGCCATTTATCATTTGATGATTACGAGACAAATTCCTCTTGAGGATCGTGACAATTCATGCGCTGCGTGGAAACTTCTATTTCCAAAATGAATGAGACGATCGATGAGGAACGCAGACTTGAACAGGATGCAGCAAGAAAACGAATGAGACGGGCGAACGAGTCCATCGACGAACGTCAATGCAAACTTGCGGGGTCACCCGTGGGAATCCCACGGGCATGGATGTGTGTGACATTTCGACATATTGAGTTAGATGCTGCACATTCATTTTTACAAAATGGTTACTGGCAAGTCATCAGATCCAGAAATGGTGTAAAAACCACCGTTTAGAGGCCATTTTTCCCCGCAAAGCGGGGGTTGGCCTTTTCGGGGACCGTGGTAGTTGTTGTTTTTTTGTCCCCTTTTTGAAGCAATGTTTTACGGCCGGATGCCCTTCCTGACGCCAACCCTTTTTGCCGCCTTCAACGACAAACAGGGAATTACCAGTGAACTGGTACTCAATTAGCCGACCTCGGAAGGATGACAGGCTGAGTCAACCCCCCTGGCATTAATTCGGCGATCGACCGAGATTCGAACCCAGGATCCTAAGCCGGCACCCTAGCCGCTAGCCCAACACCAGAAATGGTGTCATGAACACAATTTATTTACGCACAAGCACAAAAGCAAGACGGGCCGATTTCCGATTCCGACGGGCGAGACGGGCCGATTTCCGATTCCGACGGGCCGATTTGGAGCAAGAAAAAGAACGAGACGGGAGAAAAAGGAGAGAAACGAGACGGGGAAAGCCGATTGGAGAGGCGAGTGAGGCGCGATTGGAGAGGAGTGTGAGGCGCGATTGGAGAGGAGTGTGAGGCACGATTGGAGAGGAGTGTGAGGCGTGATTGGAGAGGAGTGTGAGGCACGATTGGAGAGGAGTGATTGGAGGGGAGTGTGAGGCACGATTGGAGAGGAGTGTGAGGCACGATTGGAGAGGAGTGTGAGGCGCGATTGGAGAGGAGTGTGAGGCGCGATTGGAGAGGAGTGTGAGGCGCGATTGGAGAGGCGTGTGAAGGATTGGAGAGGAGAGGAGTGTGAGGGATTGGAGAGGTGAGGGATTGGAAAGGAGAGGGATGTGAGGGTTTGGAGAGGAGAGGAGTGCTAGGTGGAGAGAGGAGAGTGTCAGGTGGAGACAGGAGAGTGTCAGGTGGAGACAGGAGAGTGTCAGGTGGAGAGGAGTGAGGGGTCACATATTATGTGAAATAACTAAATTCACACCATTTCTGGATCTGATGACTTGCCAGTAACCATTTTGTAAAAATGAATGTGCAGCATATAACTCAATATGTCGAAATGTCACACACATCCATGCCCGTGGGATTCCCACGGGTGACCCCGCTAGTATTGTTATGTTTGTGGGGTAGGCAGTGATATGTAGAGTCAGGTAGATTTGTGTAGGTATCATGCTCCGGATGTCAGGTAAGAACCATCACCATGTAATAAGTTCTGTTTAGCCGAATGTCGGAGTAAGGTGTATCTTCATCCCCGTCACGAGGGGGTGGGGCATGTTAACTAGCTTAGGGCATAAGGGTAAATTATCCCTTGTAAATATTAACCTATGTGATTTATCCTTTGTCTCTCTTAGCACCACACCATAGACACTAGTGAGGAAATGCCCATTAATTGCACTAAATAATAACCATAAAACCAACCGGAAGCCAGTTCTGACCACGGCCATTTGGACGCTCCAGCTACATCGCCATGGAAGACATGCAGGCCGAAGACGCCCCGAGGAGCTGTGAATGGCCAGGGCAGAGCAAGAAGCAACTCGCTATTGGGCGGGAGTTGACCAACGGGAAGGCCGGGGTAAGAAGGGACTCGTGATTGGCCAGGGCGGAGGAAGAAGCTACCTGCTGATTGGTGGAAGGAAGGCTGAGGAGGAAGCAGAGCGCCCATTGGCAAGGACCACCGATGATGTCAGAGGCGAGCAGGAAGCGGCGCGCCGATTGGTGGAGAAGCGCTGATGACGTCACGACCCCGATGATAAAATAACTCCAGGACGGACAATTTCTCTCTTACCTTTTGTGCTTCACGCCTTCATCATGCCCTCTTGCTTTCTTACCCACTGACACTCCGCTATTGCCCTCTTGCCTTCTCTCTCGCTTGCCCCTCATGCCTTCCTCTGCCATCGACTCTCTCTTGGTTACGGACTCTTTGGGAAGACGGGTGTGCGTGGACGAAGGGCTCCAGGAAGCACTTGGACCGACCGCATTCGGAGACACCACCGGGAACTGTGCTTCTCCATGCAGAGAACGGGTGGATGAAGCCAGGCACGGCCGGAGGAGCACCCTGCACGCGGCCTGTTCACCAAGAGCGGGAGGCCTTCATCGAGGACTAGTGAGGCCTGTCTCTCACCAACGTGCGCGCTTTGCGCGCAACATCGCCAGCTCTCGTACGATTTTGATGACCCTGAAAAAGACCTCACCAGTGATCGGAGCTAAGTTACACACCACACAATTATTTTCATATTTCCCTTCAACTGTGTTTGATTCTGTGTGCGGGAGCGCTCCATATAGGACTTTATTTACCGTCACGTTTCTTGTTATTGGCATTTCTTTCAATAAATCCTTTCGTTATTTTCTGTGCATTTGAAATCTGTTTTCGTGTGAGTTATTTTCCGCAGGTTTGAGGACTGCCGGTGGGATCGCTCAGGTAAAACTTTCAGCTTCCTCCCCCCCTTTCTTCCCCCGCATTGATAAAGTCCGCAATTGATCATCGCCTTTGGAGTTAAAAGCTCGCTATTGGCCATCCGTGACTCTCCTGGTGTTAACTGGGAGGGAATCACACAACAATATATATATATATATATACTCCGGAGGAGCCATCTCCGGAGGAGCCATCTAGCAGTACGTAATTTTAGTTCTTATTTCAAATACAATCATGAGTGCACTGAAGGTTGGTGCACCAAATAATTATATTCTGATTGGTTACTCCCGACCGCATGTAGGCGACACCATATAAATGAGTGGATACCAGAGATAATATACTTTGGCCGGGCGGCCAGCTCTAGGAAGAGTCCTGGTTGTTCCAAACTTCTTCCATTTAAGAATTATGGAGGCCACTGTGCTCTTGGGAACCTTCAATGCAGCAGAATTTTTTTTGAAGGCTTCCCTAGATCTGTGCCTCGACACAATCCTGTCTCTGACCTCTGCAGGCAGTTCCTTCGACCTCATGGCTTGGTTTTTGCTCTGATATGCATTGTCAGCTGTGAGACCTTATATAGACAGGTGTGTGCCTTTCCAAATCATGTCCAATCAATTGAATTTACCACAGGTGGACTCCAATCAAGGTGTAAAAAGTGAAGGGGTCTGAATACTTTCTAAATGCACTGTATATACATACACACACAGAGACTTAAGTGAAAATCTAAATTCTCATTTTGGTTACTTGTTATCATGGGATGAAAGGATTAGAATCTGTTGAAGCTCGTACAACAATACGACTTGTGTAAATTTGTAGTTGTCAAGACACAGAAGTGCCACAAGTTTGCAGGAGTACTCGTGTGTGAATGATGTGTGAGTTGAATTGCACCACGGGAATTGCTTTCATGTGGTTGTGTAGTTCTACGAGTTAATTTATTTTTGTAACCTTCCGAGCTCCGTTCTTTCTCCTGTGCACAGGTAGGGCTTGAGTGACATTAAGTGGGTCCGTTGAGCAAACTTAGTCATAAAGGCCAAGTTAAACTGGCGACCATTATCCCCAATCCGAAGTTGTGCTAATTATTACCGTGTGACATGGCCGTGCACCGCAGTTTTACATTACTCACTTGTTTTCAGAGATAGTGATATTCATTTCAGTGAAGCGTTGCCTGATTATTTTTTATACCGAATCACCAGACCCCTTCCCAAGAGCCAGACCCAAAAGATGACGTGCATGTACACTTGTGCGAACACGTCATGTCTGATGTCCTCGTCACAGTGGTCATGGAAGCTGGCTCATTCTCATGTATCATTCACATGTATGACGGATGCGGATCAAGACCTTGTTTTTATTTATTTATTTATTTATTTATGAGGTGTTGCCTCCCACAAAAGCCACTGGGGGCTACAAATTGTAAATTTGTTTACTGGTAAGTTTAATACGTTATTACTGTGGTTGTGTGCTTCCCCTTCTCTCCCCATCTTGTCTTCCGCTCCCTCTTTTTGTATATTTTGTTTGTCTGGTTGATTTGTTTGTGAAATAAATGTTAGCTCTTTCACGAGCCTCGATTCAGTATCCCAAAAAAAAAAAAAAAAAAAAAATTGTGTGCCTGTGTTACGCTTAATAAATTAGCACCAGTGATTGGATAAACAACAAATTATCATAAATACCTGAAACAAGCAATAAAATGTGTGTTTATTGGCTGTTAACAATTACATTAGCATCAATCTAATGGCCACGCAATTTAACACCATGACAGAGTGATTGCGAGTGCTCTGCTGCGAGGAAAATCGCTGTTTAACCAGACATACTGGATGTGGATTGAATGTAATGAACACGGGGAAGACGTCTATCTGGTCAAGAATGGTCGCCAGTTTGACTTCAGCTCTCGGGCTGACCACTGGATTTTTATCACGAATGTTGTTGCTGTGAGAGTCTCTTAGTCTATCCAGCTGCATTTTTCCCTGTGAAAGTCAATTGGACCTCTGATGTGATCATGTCAGAACCCCCATATCATGACAATAACTATCAGTAGGCCGACATATTGCTCACATTGAGTATTGTTGGTTCACGAGTTATCAAACAGAGTGACCACTATGTTCGTCATGGGTGTGTGGGTGTGTGTCTGTCTGTGTGTCTGTCCGCAGCATAACTACCCGATGATATCATGCGATCTTTATGAAACTTGGGTGGGAGGCTGATATCATGATCTAGTTGTGTCCTGCCTAGAGTGGGCGTATTGCGCCCATTGTGGGCGGAGCGACGCCCGAAAAATATGTCTTTTTTGGGGGTAATCGAGTTCAAGCTACATCTTCTCCGATGGGTTTGGTGGAATCTGACAGCGGTTTCGGTATTTGGTTAGGCCAATGGCATGTGTCCAGCCCCACGGAGCTCGATTTTTCATTTTCGCCCCAAGGTCAAGGTCACAATGTCACGAAATTTAGAAAAGTCGATTTTTGATGGTTTTATTACATTGTTCGCTTCCTGATAAGGTGAAATGTCATACATGATCTTATATTATCACATACATCATGAAATACAAGTTTTCCAGCAAATTTCACGATCTTTGACCTTTGAAGGTCACAAAGGTCAAAGTTGCAAAGTTGTCGGAATCGAACCGAATTTTCGGTATTGTGTAGCTAACTAACCTCATAACTGATTGATTATACATTATTTTCTATCTCATTTCAAGGTCAGTAACCTTCGTTTTGACATTTCCGGGCCTGGCCTGTCCGGGCATGTTTCGGTTATAGTCCGTCCTTTGTCATTGAATACCGCTCACTCGTGAACCATCGTCGTCTCCTGACTTGTTCTATTTTAACTTAATAATTGTTTTGTGAAATAAAATCCATCAAATTAACTACTTTTGAATCGTGTACGTAAATTATTTTGGAATTCAGATTAAAATTATAATTCAAACCTCATGGGTTGATACTGGGGCTAAATTTTAATCCTACTATATTGAATAAGGCAATTATCTGCGGGCATGCGTGTACGTCTGAAAATCATAGAAAAAAACACGGCTGGACCAGTGTCCACCAAATTTTGCATACATGTTGGTAGTACCCATTTGTCAAGTCATGGGCAAAAAAAAAAAAATCCCCCCCTTTGCAAGATGGGGAGACTACTTACGGATTTTTGCTTGTACACGTGCCACAGTGCAAGTGGTTTACTGATCCCTGCCGCGAACAGGAGGGATTATTAGCCGCTACACAAAATATATGTGGCCCCCTCCCCACTATTCTCCCACCCTTCCCCATCTAGCTGCTCCTGAAGGGAGTGGCTGTTTCTAGCAATCTGAATTCACAATTGTAGTTGCTATGTTTTACATTTCAGCCTTCGTTGGTATCCTTTAACCCTCAATTTGAGTATTTTGGTGCAAAAATAACTGGAAAAAATTGTGTTTATTATTAACAACAAAAGTAGTTCTTTCTCCTTCAGACTACAGTGCTGAAGGCAATGAAAAGAGAGAAAAAAGTTTTTTGGGCCCAAAATATCAGATACAAAATCGATGTTTTTTAAAGCATACATCTTAGTTAATCCATAATTATCTTAGCTTTATCCACAGTTTTCATAACTAATTTAAATCGCACAACACTGTTATACTCTTAGAATAAAGTACATAAAATGAAACGTGAGTTTCTTGCTGGCCAGACAATACAGAGACTGCAGGTTCATCTCCATGCAAGTAAAACTTCAGATAATTTGTTAGATTTAATTTTTTACAACTCGAGGCCTAAATTTAGTATGTTGACTCAAAACACACTGATATCGACACTATCAGGATAATTCAGGATATCAGGCACTATCAGGATATTAGGCCTCTCCGGCCCAGCTCTGTTGGTGCTCTGTCCCCCAAATATTCCTACAGGTCGCACAACATCTGCCAGCAACCCTCTTCTGGTGAATCTGCCAAAATCAAGACTCTCTATTCACCTTCACTCTTTCATTCCTCTTTTCTTCGCCTCTGGAACAAACTCCCTCACTCTCTTCAATCCCACTCCTCCCTCCAGGTCTTTGAAAAAGCTGTTCACCACCATCTCTTATCTTCCCCCATCCAAAACCTTGATCTTTTCTACCCCCGTTAATTCACCCCAGATCCACTTTTTTGAAATTCCGACTTATTTCCTGGAAGTCCTTGCAGTGTCCATATGTTTTATACCTCTCCTACCCCCCCCCCCTTCGCATGCCTCCTCCCCCCAAGCCCTCCCCCTCCAACAGATCTTCCGTTGTCCGTGTTCTCTGCTGTTGTACTTGTGTGCTTCCCTCTCTCCCCCCATATTGTCTCCCGCTCTCATTATCTTATGACACATCATATGTGTCAATTTGTCTTTTTGTGATTAATGTTCGCTCTTAGATGAGCCTTGATCTTGTACACACACAAAAAAAAAAATTCTCACATGTAGCAGTACATTCATTGTCCCAACATCAAAATTTTCAATCGGTTGTCTTACGCCAAGTTTTGCTCAAACGAATTTTGCAATTTCGCAAGTTATTTTTTACAATTGCAATTTATGATATCAATTCAATGATAGATCATTTGGTATGGTTTCATATTGACAGTTGCTATTGTCCATTTCTTGTGCATCTTTTGTTTGTGGCTCTTCCTGTGTTTCTTGTCGTATCTTGTTCACAGTAGCATAAAGCGGCATCTGAAATGAAATACAAAAGAACAGAAAGTGTCACTTATGATGCAACATAAGTAACTAATAATTATTTCTTTTTTCAAATTTATGTGTGGATACTTCAAGCAATCAAGGGAATGAAATTTGTTTCAATACAAGTGAAAATAAGTTGTAAAGTCACCTTCCTTGGGAAAGACATAGCCAAATACGACAAGTATCTCAGAAATGAGGTCGTTATCGAAGACCTTGAGGATACTCATGAAATTGATGTCAGGCGTGAACCATTTTGCTTTCCTCACTAACAAAGAATCTGGATATTAGTAGGATCATTATGCTGACTAACCCCCAAAAACTTGCAAGAAAACGTTTTATGGTGTTTTCCTGTAGTATTTGGTCCAGAGAACAACATATCAAAAGTCGGCCGAAATTGGCTCATCAGAAAGGGTCCAAATTTGACGTCAAACAAGATGGCCGCCATCGGACCAAAATGTCCAATATAGGTGAGGGCGAGACTACCGGAAGTAAGCTGTAACATGTGCCCTTTTGTGGTTTGTTTTCGACGTATCCAATCATGTGACTGTTGTCGCGAAGGGTGCACTAACCGGAAGTTATGTAGTTCCGCGGGCACCTATATACGCATATCTTTTGAAACAAGCAGTTCTAAACCATTTTAAAAGTAATGATTAACCATAAAACTTATTACCTTGGACGTCTTGCAGTTGACAAGTGTCCCAATGACGTCATGACGTCATTCATTGCGTCATGACGTCATAATGACGTCATGACGTAACTTTCCATAATTTCAAGTTTTTGTGGCAAATTTTAGATGGTATTACTGACATTTTAGCCATTAAATTTTATGAAGGGAACCCCAGTCATGCCAAAGAACAAAAGGTAGGTGAGTGCATTAACATAGTTTTTCCTGGTTAGGCAGCCAACCCACAAGTGTAGTGCTGCCATCTACAAACATCTCTTCTTCAGAGTATTAAGACAAAAGATTCCAACCAGATTCAGATTTTTCCAAATTTTAACTAATCAAAGTGTTTTATTGCAATACAAAAAATGACAAGTCTGCCTATCTGTATCTCCAAAAGATGACCGCTTTGGAGATCGAAACCCCTGAAGTGTTTCAGAAATTCATGCGTGGATACCATGTCATCCGGCAAAGCGACAAGTTCTGGGTTGGTCTTGGTTGTGACTTGGTGATCGAACAGACGCTTATGAGGTCACTCAAAAATACAGGGGGTTTAACAAGAGGTAGTGGAATGTCAGAGCACCAAAGGGCCACCTGGACAATGTCTTCTCCCGTATCATCTGCCTACAATTATGCCATGCAGGAATTTTGTGAAATGCGATATACAACTAGCGAACAGCACAAAGAAGCAACTTCTGCAAGAATAGTGAGGGATAAAGAGGATCGGACCAAACTTGCCACAATGCTTGGACTCTATAGTCCATTCTCAGATGAGACGACATTGCGCAACATTATAACAGGGATAAACGCTAATGATGATGTGAACGTGCACAACCTTTTCACTGTTGGTATGGAACCTGTTGCCAAAATGGAGAGTCAGTTGGTATTTTCTTATTCACACAGATGCAACACTAAAGTAAAGACCTTGGCATCAGCAAGGGTTGTCAAGGTTACTGAAGATAGAACAATTGATCCAACACTCTTATTTCAGAGGTTCTTGGTTGTGTCACAGTCTGGAGAGCTAAACTTAGACGAGATAATGAAGTATGAACTTTCCCCGTATCCACCCTCCTTGTTCGAAGCTAAACAACAACTACGAAAGCCGGACAACCCCGCGCTTCTCGAGGCTATACGGAACCATGCTACTTCTAAGGATGATGCTGTCCTTCAGTCTATTCCAAAGACTGAGCACTACGTCTTAGACGAGGGTTCCCTCCTACATCGGCTGAAATGGACTGAAGGAATCACATTCAGTTGAATTGCTGATGCTTATGCATCTTTTACGACAGAATTGTATGGTAAAGCAACCGTTGTCTTCGACGGATATGGAGGACCCAGCACAAAGGACAACACCCACCAGCGACGGAAGAATTCGTGGGGAAGAAGGATGATTTCCTTTCCAATGAAAGGAACAAAAAGTCACTAATTGATATGATTACGGTGTGCCTGAGACAAAAACACTGCCATGTTGTACAGGCTGAGGGAGATGCCGACTTGGACATAGTGAAAGCAGCCGTCACTATGTCCAAAACCAAATCAACCACCCTTATCGGAGAAGATACAGATCTCCTCGTATTACTTCTGTATCATGGGAAAATAGACAGTAAGGAGCTCTACTTTCGGTCAGACAAAGGGAAACCAAATGTGTACAATATCAAAATTTTGAAGAAGTTACTTGGGGATGATGTCTGTACTGATTTGTTGTTTGCCCATGCATTCACTGGGTGTGACACTACCTCTAGAATCTTTGGTGTTGGAAAAAAATCAGTGTTTCAAAAAGTCACCAAGGGTGATTCTGTATTGCGTACCTTTTCAAGGATTTTCTGTGCACCATACACAGATCAAGTTGTTGTGGAAAGTGCTGTGTGTAAAGCAATGGTATCATTGTTTAACGGGACAAAGTCTGACTCTCTGGCATCATTGCAGTACAGTCATCTCTGCAAAAAAGTGGCGACAGCAAAGACATTCGTAACCCCAGAGCGATTGCCCCCCACAACCCCAGCTACAAAACATCACTCAAGACGCAGTTACCTTCAAGTCATGGAATGGATGGGCCATAGTGACAACATGGACACTGCAAAATGGGGCTGGGATATTCAAGGTGACAAACTGACACCAGTAATGATGGACAATAACCCTGCTCCTGACATCCTGCTAAAAATGGGTCACTGCAACTGCTCAGCTGGATGCAACACATTTAGATGTAGTTGTAAGAAGTACGGACTTGAATGCACCGGGGCTTGTGGATCTTGCCAGGATGGCAACTGTGAAAATATGAACCATGCTCCCATTTTAGATGAAAATGAGGACTGATTTGTGACTTATTTTTGTAAAGCAGTAATGGTATTCCAATAGGAATGACATTCTGGGTACCAAATAATTGAGAAAAAGAGGATACATTGACCAAACTCTATGTCGTTTTGCATATATGAAACTGCATGTTAATAAAGAGAGTGGCTGAGGCATCAACATCTTGACGTCATCGGTGATTTGATGATGCCATACCATACAGATGTAAAGGACATATTTCAAATACTCCTGTGAATCTCAGTTTTCATAAATTTGGAATTTTTCATCAGATTACATGTAATTACGTCATGACGCAACGAATGACGTCATGGCGTCATTGGGACACTCCTGTCAACTGCAAAACATCCAAGGTAATACGTTTAATGGTTAATTTTTACTTTTTAAAGTGATTTAGAACTGCTCGTTTCAAAAGATATGCGTATATATTGGACATTTTGGCCCGATGGCGGCCATCTAATTTGACGTCAAATTTGACATCCTGTTCAACTGAACAGTAGGCACCATGTTGCTCCCCAGCGCCATGTTGGTCAATTTACGAGTTTGAAACTTGGTGATATTAGGAAAGCAAACAATTTCTAGCCTTTGAATTCCATCCAAAGATGATATTTTCAGTACGCACTTTTCCTGTATTCACCGATTGATTTCAGTACACGCCTGCTGGCTTTTGGCCCTGGCTAAATTCAGAGTACTACGGCCGTAATTCAGCACATCGAACGGCCATCTTGGACAGCATAAGAGAGAGAGAGAGAGAGAGAGAGAGAGAGAGATACAGAGAGAGAGAGAGAGACGGAGAGGGAGAGGGAGAGACTTTTCGACTTTTAAGCTCTTTTTATTATAAAAGTATAAAACAAGAATACCACCAAAAGCAATCAATCAGGGCAATCAGTAAAATCATAGCAATCCCGAAAGGAAAAAAACAAACGGTGCACTGCAAACCCAGCAACAGAAAGGTGCAAATGCCAGAAAAAAACAGCACACGATAAGAAACACCCGCACTGTATTATACGGAGATTAACAATTTGTTTTCCTGGACCTCACAAATCCCTCCAACACACCAAGTCGCAACAAAATTAGCAAGGTCGTTTGCCGTTTGGACACAGCCAAATTCAAGCTTGAGCCTTGCTGACACCAATGAACTAAAGAACACCATGATACTGCATTCCTGCATGGGTCTGCCGCCCAGCTTCGCCTTCCGCGACAGGTATACTGCCAGTTTAGCAGTAGCGGTTAGGAACCCGAATACAATGGATGTGGTTCCCTTTTTGGGAGGAAAGCCAAAGATGTAAGCTTTCAAAGAAAAGGTAACCTGCAATCTATGGGAAATAAAATTTAACCAATGAAACAAAGGAGAAAGTCTTTCACAATTAATGAAAGCATGAAGCAAATCTTCCCTCGCCGGACAAAAGGGGCAACAGCCGGAAATGGGGGAAAAAAAACGGATGACAGCATTGGAAGGAACAATCCAGTGGGCCAAACGCCACTGAAGGTCACCTGTTCTTTTAGAAATAAGTCCAGCATACATTGTATCCCATAAAGGCTCAGAGGGGGGACCGGGAGGCAAGAGTCCTTTCCACCGGGTAACCCCAGCTAGAGGTGGGTCCCCAAGAAGAAGTTTCACACAAGACCTATAGATACTCTTGCTGCTCATGCCATGGAAGGGGGGTGACCCTGCGCTCATGGGGGGCAGCTCGTTTGGGGTAAAAGTGACCCCTAATTTTGGGACTGTGGGCTCGACCTCTATGTCCTGCGTCCAATGTAGGCCTAGCTGGTGGCCCTTTCGGATCACCGCTCTTAGTATATTCTCGATTTGCCTCCTGGACCGAACACCTGTTAGGTCCGCCAGCTCGTTCGCAGGCTTCCATCCCTGTCCAGAGTCGTGTCGGAGATGACACACTTTCAGGATGTTGGCCGCTATAAAATGCTGGCAGAAGTCACGACTCCTCGGGATATCGGGGAAAAGTGGGTTGAAAAATAAAGGCTCATGTGCATACATGTTAGTGCCATACGAGTCTGTTTGGCGACTTATCGAAACGCCCTGCCAGGCATTCAAGAGGCTCTGATAAAAAACTGGGAGCAGAGATGTATCGGTGTGTTGAAGGTTGGTCAGGAAAAGTTCCTGTCCGTATCCGAGCCTCCCAGCTCGTTGAAGAATGGAGCAGGCTAAGGGCTTTCCTGGTAGGTGTTCTGCATACAGCAAGCGTTGGATGGAGCGGAGCCGGAAGGCCAACAGGCGGCATTTCACATCGACTAGGCCATGACCACCCTCGGCCAAGGGACAACATATGGCGCTGGGTCGAAGCCAGTGGTAGCCTCCCCAAAAAAAATCCACCAGTTTCCTCTGGATAGCTTGGAGCAAAACCTCCGGTGGTTGCAGGCAGATGAACCGGTGCCACAAAAGGGTAGTGACGAGGTTGTTGACAACTAGCACGCGACCCTTATAGGACAGGTGGGGTAGAGCTCTTTTCCATCGGCTCAAACGCCCGTCTACCTGGTCAATGATCCTGTCCCAATTGTTCTGGGCATACTGAGGAGGTCCGAGGAAGACGCCCAAATACTTGATGCCATCGTTTGCCCACACTAGTTCTGCAGGAAGGGGAGGTGGTGGTAATAACGGTGGCATAGATAAGTCGTTTTTTGGAAAGGGGATCCACAGAGCCTTGCTTTTCCCCCAATTACACCTTAATGATGAGGCAAGGTTGAAGTCCGACAAACACTTTGCCATGGCGTCACTGTCGCATTTTCTTTTTATAATGACACACAGGTCGTCGGCATAAGCTGACAGGGTCAAAGGTGGGTGTCCTGGAGAAAGGGCAAGTCCAGGGATATCCTTTCTGAGGGCGATTAAGAGGGGCTCCAAGGCGAGGGCAAATAATAGACCTGAAAGTGGACAACCTTGCCTTACCCCTCTCTGAACCTTTATGGGTGGGCAAAATTCGTTGTTAACTTTGATCAGGCTGGAGATGTTTGCATATAACAAAGCTATGTAGGCTCTAAAATTTGTGCCAAGCCCACAAGCTTGTAACACATGACACAAAAACTCGTGATCAATGCTATCAAAGGCTTTTGCCAGGTCAAGAAACACCAATCCAAAATCCTCTTTAACACATTTACCAGTTAACAAATCTCTGACTAGGAATATGTTGTCATAGATGGATCTGCCAGGGATGCCGCAACTTTGATCAGGTGACACCAGGTCCCCGATAACTGTCTTCAACCGGTTCGCAAGGACCTTGGAAAACAGTTTGTAATCCGTGCACAACAACGAGATCGGACGCCAGTTTGACAGGTGTCGGAGATCGCCAGTCTTGGGTAGCAGGCAGAGTACTGCTCTTCTAAAACTGAGCGGTAATTCTCCGGATAAAAGAGATGCATCCAGAACATTGAGCAGCTCTGGGCCCAAAATGTCCCAGAATGCCGAAAGAAATTCGGCCGGTAGGCCATCGATGCCAGGGGCTTTTCCCGACTCCATCTCAGCGAGTGCACCGGATAGCTCTGGAAGGGTAATTGGAGCATCCAGCTCCAGACGTTGGGCCTCAGCCACGGAAGGAAGGTGAGAGGTCAAAACATTCATCATTTCGTGAGAAACTGTTTTGGCCTTGAAAAGTTCAGAAAAGAAATCAATTATATTTAATCTTATATCACTCGGATTTGTTAGGATGTTCCCCCCTGGGTCCAAAACCGAAGATATGAGTCGTGCTGGTTTCTCTATAGTTTCTAGGTGAAAGAAAGCCTTAGTTGGGGTATCTGAAACCTTTATATTTTGTATTCTTAGCCGAACTAGTGTGCCCGCTGCTTTTTCATGGATCAAATCCCTTAATTGGGCCTTCTTCTCGAGTAGCAACCGATAGTTCACTGGGTTGCTCTCATTGGCCAACTTGCTCTCTAACCTTAAGATGTCTGCTTCCAAGCAAGCCATCGTGATGTGTTTTACATTGGTACAGTGCGAATTAAATTGTTGACAAAATACTCGAATTTGGGCCTTTAGGTTATCCCACCAGAGGCTAATTGAGGAGAAAGAAGATTTTTTAGTACTCATTTCAGCCCAGAAATCACGAAAGGAGTCTGTAAATAAACTGTCCTCTAAAAGTTTAACGTTAAACTTCCAGTAACTATTTCTGCATGTGGGTCGAGGAAAAGAAAGATCTAAGGTTACCATATGGTGGTCTGAAAACAATGACGGAAAACAACCTGACGAGGCCGCGACGTTCTTAAAGGGTACATTTATGTACCAGCGGTCGAGTCTTGCCGAAGACACCCGGCCATTGGCACATCGACACCAGGTAAACTGGACTGTGTTGGGGTGGTGCAATCGCCAAACATCCAGTAGACCGGCCGTCTTAAAGAAACGGGATAGGTCCGCATGGGACTCGGGGTGGGGTTCTGCCGAGTTTCTGTCTTTCGGAGGGTCAAAGGTGCAATTAAAGTCACCACCAATGCACACACATTGATCGAGATCAACTGATTTCAGGTGGTTTACCATGGAAGTGAAGAAGGCCTTTCGGTCCCTGCTCTCACTAGGTGCGTACACATTGAAAATGGTACAGCGGAAGTTTTGATGTGCAAGCTGGAGGGAAATAAGCCGGCCTTTTATGACTTCCTGAAAATGACAAGACTCGAAAGCTAGGCCTGGCTTTAGAAAAAACCCAACCCCAGCAGATGAGGCTGACAGATTGCTAAAATAGCATTGCCCTTTGAAAGTTTGGCACCAGTCATGTTCCACGTTAGGTGTGATGTGGGTCTCTTGTAGTAAAAGAACACTTGCCTTTTTACGGTCAAACAAGTTTTTGACTTGGGCCTGACGGAGGTGGCTTGCACCCCCACCATTCATGTTTAAGGTCGCAAAGGAAATGTTTTTCATTCCGTGGTAATGAAATCGCCCTGTGCTTGGGAACACTCTGCACCTGCTCGGGTAACAAACTTTCTTAACCTGTGGAGTTGAGATTTCGTCAGGTCAAAATCCTCACGCGCTTTGATTATTGACTTTGCGGTGCACATGAATGCAGCCAAGTCAGGGAAATTGTCTTTAATGACAATGTTGCGGTGACGATACGTTTCGTTAAGGAAGGTAAGAACGAGTTGAGGGGATACCTGCGAGTGACCTGTCATTGTTTGTGACAGCGCGGTTGCCTCAATGTCATCTTCGGACTCAGACACGTCAGATAACATGTCGTCGGGATCTGGGGTATTACCCGCTGCCCCCGCGGTCTTGTCTGGGGGCACCTTCACAAGTTTCTCAAGGTGTTCCCGAGGGCACTCGTTAACACTTTGGTGGATATTTGTTTCTGGGGTCGGAGCTTGGGTTTGAGATCCCGGCAAACTCAGATTTACCGGCCCCGTTTGTACAGTGGGAACGTTTATTAAATCCTTAGTCTGCTCGGTATTTAAAGGGGGGGCAGGCGGAAAAACATTTCCCAGCTCGGAAATGGTAATACTTTCACTGGAGGTTTCGCACTCGGAAACTTCCAGGTGAGAGGTACAAATTTTATTTTTTGGCTCATTTACATAATGAGACTCACTGGTGTCATTGGCAACGGTATCCATGTTCTCAGTTAGTGAGGGAATGTCAGAGGGGCACTCGGACACGTGTGCGCCGGAAATGGTTCTTTGCAGCACCAGCGAAACTGCTTGGCGCTGGTGCTCTTCGCTTTTTAGAAAACACTGTGGATTCTTCGTTCATGGGTTCGGGAAAGGGGGCAATGCTAGTTGTGTCAGTCGCATCGGTGGGTGTCGTCACATTGGAATCGAAAAGCACCGGTGTGACAGACGACTCAGTCGGGGTGTCAGAAGGTACGGTCGGGGTGTCAGAAGGTACGGTCGGGGTGTCAGAAGGTACGGTCGGGGTGTCAGAAGGTACGGTCAGGGTGTCAGAAGGTACGGTCCGGGCGTCCGAAGGTGCGGTCGGGGTGTCAGAGGGTACGGTCCGGGTGACGGAAGGTACGGTCGGGGTGTCAGAAGGTACGGTCAGGGTGTCAGAAGGTACGGTCCGGGCGTCCGAAGGTGCGGTCGGGGTGTCAGAGGGTACGGTCCGGGTGACGGAAGGTACGGTAGGGGTGACAGGAGATACGGTCCGGGTGACGGAAGGTACGGTAGGGGTAACAGGAGATACGGTCCGGGTGTCAGCGAGCATGGTCGGGGTGTCACAAGGCGCGGTGGAGGGATTGGCCTTTTTGCAAGCCCTTTCGTTATGTCCCGGTTCACCACACTTCGGACAAGCGGCCCTAGGACAGAATCTTTTAACGTGTCCGAATTCTCCACAATTAAAGCAAGTTAAGGAGGCTGAGGAAGCATACATGTGGTATTCTCGATCATCCAACGATACTTTAAAGGATATATTTAAACCTGTATCGGCTCCGCGATCCGGGAGGATCATGTACACCTGCCTCCTAAAGCTCATCACGTGTTTAACACGATCACTGCGACACCCGAGCGGGATCATTGAGATTCGGGAAACAATTTTTCCATAACGAGACAGAACAGATAGGAGTTTCTCGCCTGGCACAAATGGTGGAACGTTGGATATTGTTATCTTGGTCGCCGGCGTATCCATAGGGGATACCGTAATGTAATGGCCCCCTTTTATGGTTAGACCGGTACTAACGACGTCATGGACGAGTTTTTCTTCTGACACGAAGACAACAAATTTTTGGTTCATTCGTGACGCCGCACGAACATTACCGTCTCCTATGATGGATCCCACGGCAAGGATAATGTCCTCAGTAGGAGCTCCTTCGGGCGGAACACATGCGAATGCATGCTTACGTGTCAATTTCTCGAACGCCTCGCAACGAGAGCGTGTATTCGCCATACCGGCGAAATCCCCCCCCCCCCCCCCCCCCTTGTCCGAACCGGACAAGAAGGTGTCAAACCTAAATAATCAAACTAAAGTAAATAATAAACGTGCATTATAAGCGCAAAAAAAGGCTTACAAAGCGTCGTCAAAGCCAGTAGGCCGCACCCAAAATGGGCTCGCTCTCAATCCTCTCTCTCTTGAAGACAAGGGTACAGAACGGATGGAAACACGATGCCGAAGCACAACGGATGGAAAAGGAGAGGGAGGGGGGGCAGGGGAGGGCAGGGGAGGAGAAAAACTCACAAAGAACTCACTACACCACAGAGCAGTTGCTCACAGCCGCCATGACGCCACACCCACCACAAACGGCCAGCAGGGGGCGCGAGAGAGAGAGAGAGAGAGAGATACAGAGAGAGAGAGAGAGAGAGAGAGAGAGAGAGAGAGAGAGAGAGAGAGAGAGAGACGGAGAGGGAGAGGGAGATGGAGAGGGAGACGGAGACGGAGACGGAGACGGAGACGGAAACGGAGACAGACCACCTTTACAGGCCATTTTTCCCTGCAGAGAGTAGGCCAAACTGCCAGTAGAGAGGTGCAGGAAGCTCATTCATGGCTATAGGAAGCGCTTCACTGCAGTTATTTTGTCCAAAGGTCGTGCTACCAAATGTGAAGTGCTACCAAATATTAAGTCTCGGGGGTCATTAATTTTGTCAATGCCATTTCTTTTTTATTTTCTGATTTAAAAGGATTTATTAAGTTCTGAATCAAAAACAAAGGTTCTGTAATATTAACAGTGAAATAAAGAATTGTGGAAACCAAATACTTCTATCAATTTAAATTTATTTTTAGAGAAAATTGTGAGTTATTTGATTTGATATTTGAAAGGGTGGCAATATTTTTGGCCACGACTGTATACAAGTACACACACACACACACACACATATATATATAAATATGGTTTTGCATGAATGTGTTTTTGTTTGAGTGGTGCATGTTGTAAGGGTAGGTAGTCGGTTGTTTTTTTTTTGGTGTGAGTGGGTGGATGAGGGGCTGTGGATTCTGGGAGTGGAGGCAGTTTTGTTGTTGTAGTCTGTGTTCTCACTGGCTGGTTGTGAGGGTATGTACGCATACAGGTGTAGCTGCTGCATGTGGAGGCGTATGTGCCCCTGCTGGCCCACCTTAGCTGACTGTATCGAGGTCGAAGGGCCGAAACGGGATGATGCTGAGGACCTCGACTTGTGTCAGTGAGGTCAGTGAGGCACACTTGTCACAGCCGGATTAACCATTAGGCAGACAAGGCATGTGCCTTAGGGCCAGCCAAAAATTCGGGCCACAAAAAGTTGTAAACGCGCGCAAGGTTACAATCTAAGGTCGAGTAAACTGTAAAGCAAAGTGCCAAATCTGTGCGTGTTTTGTCATGCATATATTCATACACTGCAAATTGTATAGACTAAACTAGTTTGAAAGTAGTTTCTTTTCACATTAAATATTTGTCTTTTTTTGTATTAAATATTTTGTTCATGAATCAGTTCATCTTATTGTCTGGGGTCCATTTCAATGAGCCCGAGATCTAATTTAAATTGTTCAGGCCATTCTCTAAAATTTCAAAATGTGCCTCAGGGCCAGCCGAGGCTTAATCCGGCACTGACACTTGTGACCAGGTGTGTTTTGAAATTATATATATATATATATATAAAATTATAATCTAAATATATATATATATATTAAATTATAATCTAAATATATATATATATTAAATTATAATCTAAATATATATATATATATAAAATTATAATCCAAATATATATATATATTAAATTATAATCTAAATATATATATATATTAAATTATAATCTAAATATATATATATATATATTAAATTATAATCTAAATATATATATATTAAATTATAATCTAAATATATATATATATATTAAATTATAATCTAAATATATATATACTGTATATATATATGAAATTATAATCTAAATATATATATATATATCTATTAAATTATAATCTAAATATATATATATTAAATTATAATCTAAATATATACATATATATTAAATTATAATCTAAATATATATATATATATATATATATTAAATTATAATCTAAATATATATATATATTAAATTATAATCTAAATATATATATATACAGTATATATATATATTAAATTATAATCTAAATATATATATATATTAAATTATAATCTAAATATATTGTTGCGGATTTGAGAATCCAGGGTTTTTTTATTGTTGTAAATATGACCCTGAGTAGTGTAATGATTCCTTGTAAATATCTCCGTTTTGTGTGTGAAGGTCAAAGGTCGTCCTCTTAGTTACTCCATCGCAAGCACGTAGGCCACCATATACCCTTCAATAGTTATTTCCTTATTATGTGTATTAGTTTAAGGCTGTGTTTCCCATTAGTTGACTCTGCATTGCATCAAATTGGAATAAGGTAGAATCCCCTGTCAAGTGCATAGCCTCCATTGCCAACTGCATTGTCGCCATTGAACACGCGGCCAGCTTGGAGAAGAAAGGCGTGTCTCCGCCCCTCGTCATTGGAAGGAGGAGTGAGCCAGCCCCGATCAACCAACCAAGGATGAGGGGTTTGGCTTGAGAGGGCGGAGAAAGAACGATCGGGGAGGTTCGCGAAGATTCCAGGGTGTGGCGCTATATAACCCGTCATGCGACGCCCCCACCAGGGATGATTGAGGAGAGAAGGGATGAGTTCACCAAGAAGGAGTCCACCGCAGCTTGGAACAAACCGCAGCTTTGAACAAACCGCAGCTTTGAACAAACCGGAGCTGAACCAACCGCGGTTTTGACCACCGCAGCTTTGAGCGTCGACAGTGGTGACGGCAGTTGCAGCCACAAAGCGACGCCGCCGTGCGAACACGCCTGCGGAGGGGCGGCGGCTGCTCACTCCCGGCCCGACCATTCTCCTGCTCCAGCTGAACCTTCCTCTCCTTCCAGCCATTCGTTCCTGCCTTCCTCCCCCACTCGTGTAAGTCTGATTGTCATCTGTCTTCTGTGTTGTCCTGGGGTATAAGTTAAGTCTGTTTAGATAAGTTAGTATTTGCACTGTGTCCTGCTCCTTCCATTTCCCTATATATTACTTTGATTGCTCTCTTTTCTTTGGGTTGTGTAAATAATTAATAAATATCTGTTCTTCTTTACCTTTGCCTTCCTTCTTTCTCATTCGGTCGCTTTAGCGATTTCCAAATTGAGTGTACGTGGCGCGATTCGGCCAACGCATATGAATCGGGTTTAGCCCTTCGATAAACGGCTCACGCCACAGTTCGCTTCGCTCGGCGCAACCAATCCATTATGCTGCGGCCGTGAGCGGGAGTAATTCCTTGCGTACCGAAAGGCGTTGGTATTTAGGTCATAGGACGGGTGGGCCTAATACCCTACCCAGCGCTGACCGGGTGTGACGTCATACCCCCAAGACCACGTCGGTCAGTCATAGACGAGGGGATTAATCCCCCCTCGATAAGGGGGGGAAAGAGGCTGACGTTGGGTTCCGTAACAATATATATACTGTATAAAAAATAAATAAAAACACCTTTAGAGGCCATTTTTCCCCGCAAGCAGGGGTTGGCCTTTTTCGGGCACCGTGGTTGTTGTTGTTTTTCGGTCCCCTTTTTGAAGCAATAATTTTATATACTGTATATTAAATTATAATCTAAATATATATATATATACCTGAAATGTTTGGCGAAGCGTGATTTTAATCTAGACGTCGAGTAGCATAGAAATGAGGGCAGTTATAATATTGTTACTCCTGCCAGGGAGTAATGCATTCACTCGTGTCCGTGTGTGTGTGTGTGTGTGTGTGTCCGTGTGTGTGTGTGTGTGTGTGTGTGTGTGTGTGTGTGTGTGTGTGTGTGTGTGTGTGTGTTCGTGTGTTTGTGAACAAGATATCTGGAAAAGTTCTGAACGGATTTGGATGAAAGTTGGTGGGATGATTGCCCTTGGGATAAGGAAGAATTGAGTAGTTTTTTGGTGAAGCTCAGGATATTATTGTTTAAGTTATCTCGGCCTTCATCTGTATCGAAAGAGCATGAGATTTTGGGAAATTTCTGGTTACTTCTGCATATTAAACCATATTTTGTTAATGAGCAATTAGTAGCAGCCCTTCCCTCCAAAATTTCTCATAATTACTAGAACCATCTTGTAATTATGTGCAATTTGAAGAGGGAATGGCTTTGCAAATGTTCTTCTTGTGAGTATATATCGGTAAAGTAGAGTGAGATGGGGTTGGGTGATTGGGGGGGGGGGGGGTGGAATAAGAGCCACTCATCAGATGCTTTGCTGTGTACCGTATCCTCAGGTGCTATGTCTGTGCCCTTCATGTGTCTCTTATGCTTTATCTTTTAAATAAACACAGGTTTGGACGACACCCACCTGCTGGTTGGACGTTGATCGATCTAAAACTTGGGTTTTTTTACATTTGCAATGAAAAGTAAATTTAGAAAAGACACATTAGGCCAAGGCATGGATGAAGACACAACATTGAAGGTGTGGACAAACAGGAGAGATAATACCATTTTACGGTAAAGTTGGGGTGCACCAGAGATCTGCACTAAATCCACTTCTATCATTTAAATGGACATATGCATGAAATGAAGACTTGATTAAAACGAGAACAGCACTCGGTAGAACACATACCTCCGCCAGGCTGAACAGTTTATGGTTTCCATCCGACTGATAGGCCGGATCTGGATACAAACCTGAACCAAACTCTAATTGGCTTGTTCTCGTCACCAAACCAACTCCTCCACTCATTTTGTCACAAGTCGTCCATAACTTTTTGAAATATCATGCTATATATCGTTTTTGGCCTTATCACTCAATGGTGAAGAATCACTTTAAAAATTTTAAAATCTCGTATCTGGATCCATATTCAAATCTTCATCAAAATCGAATCGATTCATCCTCGTCACACACACAACCTGTCCACCAAGTTTTTTCCGAATCTGTCCATAACTTTTTGAGATACCGTGCTATATATCGTTTCATTTTTTTTTTTTGTCCTGTCGCCCAATGGTGAAGAATCGCTTAAAAATTCTGATACTGCTCTGGATCTGGATCTTCTTCAAAATCTAATCATTTCGTCCGCGTAACATACCCAATTTCTCCACCAAGTGTTGTCTGAATCCGTCCATAACTTTTTGAGATACCGTGCTATATATCGTTTCATTTTTTTTTTTTGTCCTGTCGCCCAATGGTGAAGAATCGCTTAAAAATTCTGATACTGCTCTGGATCTGGATCTTCTTCAAAATCTAATCATTTCGTCCGCGTCACATACCCAATTTCTCCACCAAATTTCATCCAAATCCATCCACAACTTTGAGATATCTTGTTCACAGACAGACAAAGATGAAAACATAACCCTCCATCCACCTTCGGTGGTGGAGGTAGAAAGTTCCATGGAACATTCTCTTTGCATATGGTGTAATAATCTGTGCAGAAACAATGTAAGACATCCAAGAGAATTTTGTAGCCTGGCAGTTTCTCCATAAAGCAAGGGGCTCAAGGTCAAGGTGATTGGAGCAAAGGTACTGACAGGTGGAACAGAGGAAAACATAGATATGTATGGCACAAAAAAAACAAAAAAACAAACAGCAACACCCATTGACAACTGCAAATATCTTGGGGCTGTAGTGAAGAAGCAAATTAATTTCGAGGAAGCGTGATGAAGCACGAGAAAGAGTAATGCAGGGAAATAATATTCTGGGATAACTTATAATAAAAAGATGTCATCCCAGCCGTACAGAGCTAAAACATATCCAGTATTAACCTGCGACACAATTCCCCTTCCTGGTTTACATTTGGTTAAAACCATCTCAGGAACATAATTTTCCTCATTCCGTTTGCTCAGTAAGGAAGAGGCCATGATGATAAAAGCGGAATGCTCAAATTTTGTCTTTCCTTTAATGGGCTCGGGTTCTGAACGTCTCAGTTCTTTTCCAAATCTCCCTCCGCTTTACAGGCAACTCTCCAGAGCAAATGACCTTCTCACCTGTAAAGGTGGTGAGGTACAGCGCATTCAGAAAGTATTCAGACCCCTTCAGTTTTTTTCACATTTTGTTATGTTGCAGCCTTATGCTGAAATCGTTTAAATTCATTTTTTCCCTCATCAATCTACACTCAATACCCCATAATGACAAAGAGAAAACAGGATTTTAGAAAGTTTTGCAAATTTATTAAAAAGGAAAAACTGAAATATCACATTGACATAAGTATTCATACCCTTTGCTATGACACTTGAAATTGAGCTCAGGTGCCTCCCATTTCTCTTGATTATCTTTGAGATGTTTCTACACCTTGATTGGAGTCCACCTGTGGTAAATTCAATTGATTGGACATGATTTGGAAAGGCACACACCTGTCTATATAAGGTCTCACAGCTGACATTGCATATCAGAGCAAAAACCAAGCCATGAGGTCGAAGGAACTGCCTGCAGAGCTCAGAGACAGGAATGTGTCGAGGCACAGATCTGGGGAAGCCTACAAAAAAATCTCTGCTGCATTGAAGGTTCCCAAGAGCACAGTGGCCTCCATAATTCTTAAATGGAAGAAGTTTGGAACAACCAGGACTCTTCCTAGAGCTGGCCGCCCGGCCAAACTGAGCAATTGGGGGAGAAGGGCCTTGGTAATAGAGGTGACTTCTTCAACGTCTTCAATGTTAATTTTTTTTTCTAATAAAGACATATTCTGTCATTTTAAAACCACCAAAGTGTGTATTCGGTTTCCCCGTTTCATAAAATGTATCGTTTGATACGTATAATGCTTTAAAACGGGTTTTTTGGGGGTTTTTTTGGTTTTTACCTCAGAAGAGATATCAACATTTACCTCAGCGAATGCCAATTGTGGTGTCAGTATTTGATGAATTTATAAAGACTTAGGTGAGTTATAAGTGTGACCAGCATGTGCACGGGATTCTTCCCAGAAGAATGAGTGGTCGCAGTAGCTTGTGTAGTGAAATCGTATTCGTACTAATGCTGAACCCAGGTGATGATCGTTGCTCGCTGACACCGCTAGGGGCGCGGCTATAAGACCCGCTGCGGTCGGTGCTCAGGGGGACTTCTCCTGTGACATGTTACATCTAGTGGACTCGCTAACGGTACGCCTGCATAGAATATTAAGCTTGCTTGCATTGAATGTTATGAATGGACCCATGTGATGCCAAACCTTATTCCTATTGCAATTCCTGTATTTACAGAATGATGTCATGGTCTTAATGCAATTAAACCAACAGATGGACTAAAGTTGTGGACCCGATTGGTTTTTCACAACACTCAATTCCATTAAGACCATGACATCATTCTGTAAATACAGGAAATGCAATAGGAATAAGGTTTGGCATCACATGGGTCCATTCATAACATTCAATGCAAGCAAGCTTAATATTCTATGCAGGCGTACCGAGCATGACGCCGTACAGACCCCAGGCAAATGGGCAGATCGAACGCTTCAACGGGATTATATGGAGGGCCGTCATGCTCAACCTCCGGACCCTCGGCCGGGGCCTCGATAAATGGGCTTGGTCGCTACCTGCAGCGTTGAACTCGATCAGGGCTCTACTGTGTACGGCCACCAACCAGACTCCCCACAAGAGACTTTTCCACCACCCCAGGAGCACGGGGTGCATACGGTCTTTACCCAGTTGGCTGGCTGAGCCCGGGCCGGCCTACCTCAAACGGGCGGTTCGCACGAGCAAGTACGACCCCTTGGTGGACAAAGTGCAGATACTCCAGGCTAATCCTGAGCATGCTCGTGTGATGACGGCTGATGGACATGAGACCACTGTCTCCGTACGTCATCTTGCCCCATGTGGGATCGCCGACCCTTGTAGGGAATCGGACGAACCGATCGAACCAATCTATGAGACTATGGACTCTTCCGACGCTCCCGTCGCTGAAAGTCTGCCGACCCTCCCTTCGCCGCATCTACCCGTGCCCGAAGGCTTGGCGGTACCCCCTTCATATACGATACGATAGATTTTCGTATCTATACCACTTGGATACGATAGATCGTATCTATACCACTCTCTACATCGCACATTGTGCAATACTGTTGTACACCTTGCGACGTACGACCTCGCTATTGCGGAGCTCAAACGATTGTACATAAAGCAAAAAGGCCCGGTGTATGCTCGGCATTTGCTATTAACGCGACAGGTGGCCCAGTACTCGGTCTACAGCACTCTCGATCTCCGTAGTGCGTACCATCAGATCCCCATCTCTAGGGCAGATCGTATCTATACCGCATTTGAGTCGGGGCAACGGTTGTACCAGTTTACTCGATTGCCTTTTGGGGTAACGAACGGGGTCTCCTGTTTCCAGAGGGCCATGGATGACCTCATTGCAAGGGAGAACTTAACCGATGTTTTCGTCTACCTAGACAATCTTACGGTTTGTGGGTATGACCAAGGGCACCATGATGCTAATCTGAAGCGCTTCCTCGAGGTCACGCAGAGGTATCACTTAACCATGAACGAGGATAAGTGTCAATACTCTCTACGCAAGATAGATCTTCTGGGGTACACCGTGACCCATGGCTCTGTTGCTCCGGATAAGGAGCGTCTGCGACCTATGCTCGACATGGCCCCTCCCTGCGATCGGGCATCCCTGAAGCGACCTCGGGCTATTCGCCCATTACTCTAAATGGGTCCAAAATTTCTCCGCGAAACTTCGCCCCCTTGTGGCCTGCGACACATTCCCTCTGCGTCCGGCCGCATTGGCGGCCTTTGGAGGCCTTAAGGCCGACATCGCCAGTGCCGCTGTGGTGACGATCGACGAGAGCAGATCTTTCGTCCTCGAAAGTGATGCCTCGGATCAGGCCATCGCGGCGACCCTCTCCCAAGGAGGGCGTCCGGTGGCTTTCTTTTCACGGACTCTTACCTCCGCTGAGCGGAGACATTCGTCTGTCGAAAAGGAAGCGTATGCGATCGTCGAGTTTATTTGGCGATGGCGCCCGTACTTACTCGGGCGATGTTTCCAAATCATCACGGACCAGCAAAGTGTTGCGTTCATGTACGACACATTACACGCCCAGCGCATTAAGAATGAGAAAATCACTCGCTGGCGTATAGAGCTTGCCGACTTCTGCTACACTCTCAAATACCGCCCGGGGAAGGATAACCAGGCCGCCGACGCCTTATCGAGACCGGCTACGTGCACGGGTATCGCCACTTTGGAGGGCCTACGCGTGCTGCATGCCACTGCGGGGCATCCGGGCGTAACGCGTTTCGCTCATTTTGTGCGGCGTGGCAATCTACCATACTCGATTGACGATATCCGCCGTATCTGTCGCGACTGCGCTATATGCGCGGAGATCAAACCGCGTTTCTATAACCCACCCATGGGGGCTCTGGTTAGGGCTACGAGGCCGTGGGAACGCTTGGCGATGGATTTCAAGGGCCCATTGCCGGTGTCGAGTAACTCTCGCTATCTGCTCACTATCGTCGATGAGTACTCGCGATTTCCCTTCGCTTATACGTGCGTGGACATGACTGCTGCCACGGTAATGCGATGCTTACAGAATTTGTTCTCTATGTTCGGGTACCCGGCCTATGTGCATACTGACCAGGGTGCGGTCTTCTTGTCTCAGGAGGTGCGAGGCTATCTGCTCCAAAATAACATCGCTTCTAGTTACACCACGCCATACAGACCCCAGGCAAATGGGCAGATCGAATGCTTCAACGGGATTATATGGAGGGCCATCATGCTCAACCTCTGGACCCTTGGCCGGGGCCTCGATAAATGGGCTTGGTCGCTACCTGCGGCGTTGAACTCGATCAGGGCTCTACTGTGTACGGCCACCAACCAGACTCCCCAAGAGAGACTTTTCCACCACCCCAGGAGCACGGGGTGTATACGGTCTTTACCCAGTTGGCTCGCTGAGCCCGGGCCGGCCTACCTCAAACGGGCGGTTCGCACGAGCAAGTACGACCCCTTAGTGGACAAAGTGCAGATACTCCAGGATAATCCTGAGCATGCTCGTGTGATGACGGCTGATGGACGTGAGACCACTGTCTCTGTACGTCATCTTGCCCCATGTGGGATCGCCGACCCTTGTAGGGAATCGGACGAACCGATCGAACCAATCTATGAGACTATGGACTCTTCCGACGCTCCCGTCGCTGAAAGTCTGCCGACCCTCCCTTCGCCGCATCTACCCGTGCCCGAAGGCTTGGCGGTACCCCCTTCGTCACCTGACTCCGGTAGCTCCTCCGACGCCGGGGTCTCTGGGATACGTGATGCCGTACCCGGGGAATTTCGGACGCGTGCTGGCAGAGACATTCGCCGCCCGGACCGGTACGGTTGGGTCGACTGATACCATGTTCCACACCCTGTTAATGCTGACGCTCGCTCGATTCTAGCCGCTCTGCAGTGTAATTCTAACGGTGGGGAGAATGTAGTGAAATCGTATTCGTACTAATGCTGAACCCAGGTGATGATCGTTGCTCGCTGACACCGCTAGGGGCGCGGCTATAAGACCCGCTGTGGTCGGTGCTCAGGGGGACTTCTCCTGTGACATGTTACATCTAGTGGACTCGCTAACGGTACGCCTGCATAGAATATTAAGCTTGCTTGCATTGAATGTTATGAATGGACCCATGTGATGCCAAACCTTATTCCTATTGCATTTCCTGTATTTACAGAATGATGTCATGGTCTTAATGGAATTAAACCAACAGATGGACTAAAGTTGTGGACCCGATTGGTTTTTCACAACAGCTTGTACGACTTAAAATGAGTGAGTTTTGTTTTGACGTTTGGGCCAGTTTTACATGTTGTATCCCTAAGGAATGAAACGCACTTTTTTCCTCGCTTACAATTTTATTTGAAGTCACACATGCCTCAAAATACACTCACTTATATAGAATTGAACGCTGAATCCGAAAATGTAAGTGAAATTTCCTTTTTTATTTTATTTTACATTATCTTCTATATATTCTATATATATATATATATATATCTGTGCAGTGTCTGTGTTGTGTTGTCTTGTCTTGTGTTGTCACTGAACTACTCCCTCAAACTTTTGTGAAATCGTACTATTCCAACTTGACCCACGGCGGGAGTATGCGCTCTACTGAGTGGCGTTCTAGTTTTCTAAGTGATTCTTCACAATTGAGAGATCTGGCAAAAAGCGATATATAACATGATACTTATAAAAGTTGTGAACGAGTTATGACTAAACTTGGTGGACGAGTTGCTTAGGTAACAGAAACTAGTCGATTAGATTTTGTTTCAGGCCCGAATCCAGATCCGGCCTATCAGTGGGATACAAAGCATAAAGTTCAGCCTGGCGGAGGTATGTGCTCTACTGAGTGTCTTTCTAGTTTAGGAGTCAGAAACTGGCTGGTGCCATCTTGAGAAGTGCTGGCAAAATCTTTTAGAGCATTTTAGAGCTCAATCTTTCCCATACTACCTCTTTCAGTTCTTTTAAATGTGAGTCAGCCCAATATATGTTCAGGTCAAAGGAGCATTACCATCACCCCTCCCATTCGGACTGGTTAATTGCTCATGGAAATGTTGAAACACGTGCGCTCATGGAAATGAAACACGTGTGCTTCCATCAAGAAACACACCTCAATCACAGAACTGAAAACAACAATGACTTCAACTGCACCTCAACAAACGTCACATTCTGTTTAACCTGCAGTCTCTGCACCAGCTATTAGTAAGGGAAACATGTGAAAATCTGTTAACTAAATTGTTACCAAAAAATTTCTTCACCAATATGTTTGTAAAGGTGTGTAATAACATGTGTTAAAATGTTGAAGGTCAACTCCCGTGGGAAACCCAGAAAAAAAGCTGTTGAATTCGGGTACCGAAAAATTATTTTCGAGAATTTTTATTTTTTTTAATCGGCCCTTAAGTAACTTATGAGGGGTCAAATAAGGGTTTTTCATGATTCTGAGTTGATTGTTAACATTTATATTTCACCACAGACACTCCTTTGTGGAAAAATAATTTCTAAATATATCTCATTTTCTACTTTGCAGGACATGGAGTCTAGCAATATGGATGAAGACGTTACTCCACCTGTGCTCAATTGCTTCATCTGTGCACGCTCGGATACACCAGCTGAAAGGCTTATACAGGCAACTCCAAAGGGATACTCAACTTTATTGAAACAAGCAGAAACTGTCGAAAATGTTACTGTTGTGGAACGTATGAAGGAGGCTCAAAAGGAAGGAAAACTGAGGTACCACCAGAAGTGTAAAAATGATCTGTACAACAACTTTGTTGCAACCACCATGAAGTCAGCTCAAGCATCAAAGGCAGAGAAAGAGTCATCAAAGTTGAAGAGAAGACGCACTACTTGTGAGTTCAGTTCATCAACTGGCTGCAGTTCTAGAAGATCACAGTCAGTTGACCTCCTGTATAAGGATGTACCCTTTACGCAACAATACCCTTGCAACAATACCCTTTACGTTACACAGAATTTTATTAAGGCCTGTCGACCTCGGTCTGGAGTATTGCCATACCAAATGGGGCTTGCCATACAACTTGATCATAGATTTGGGTCAAAATGGATGCTCAACAAGTTCCACCGGCTGGGATACACTGAGTCTTACACGGAGACACAAAACTACAAATACTGCTTCCTTAATAGTAGGAGTGGAGATGATGTTCCAGATACTTCTGGCACTCTTGACACCATTGTGGAGGAAACCGATGAACAGATCAATGATGAGGTTGCGGTTGATGCTGCGCTTGAGGTCCATTTACCATGGACGAGATACTACATTGGGTGAAATTCGGTACAACATGTTCTCAAGGAAGGCAGCGGCAGGAGTGATCAAACCAGAGACTCTACCTCCAACAGAGGGTGCAGCTGCACAACATTCACTCCGTGCCTACCTGCAGACCCGGGACTGGATCCTTCTACAGAGCATGTCTCTGAACCCCAGTGACTATGGATGGACAATAGGTGTGCATGGGTATGAGCCAGTTCCAACATTGGACCCCACGGCTCCTGAGGAGCTATTGCAGTTCACGAGCTGTAATTGTCATGGAGATTGCAGCAACCGGCGATGCAGCTGCAAGAAGAATGGGGTCACGTGCATCTCGGCCTGTGGAGTCTGTAATGGCATTACATGCAGAAACTGCAGTCATGATGTTGTTGAGTCTGAAGAAGACATAGACAATGACTGTTGAAACTTCTGACATTGTGAATGAGAAATAACTCTTGAGTATTATATATGTATGTGAAATAAAAGCTACTTTGTGTGTAAATGTAAAAGTAAAAATATAAATGTTAACAATCAACTCAGAATCATGAAAAACCCTTATTTGACCCCTCATAAGTTACTTAAGGGCCGATTAAAAAAAATAAAAATTCTCGAAAATAATTTTTCGGTACCCGAATTCAACAGCTTTTTTTCTGGGTTTCCCACGGGAGTTGAACTTCAACATTTTAACACATGTTATTACACACCTTTACAAACATATTGCTGAAGAAATTTTTTGGTAACAATTTAGTTAACAGATTTGTGAAATATCTCATAAAATGCCCTTACTATATGTATTGGTGAGACAGGGCGACATTCTTTGCAACCAACCAGCCCAGCTCTACAAAAATAATCCAGCACAAGCTAGAAAGAAATACAGAGTGCCAGATAATTTGACTGCAGATACACTGAAGGCAAGCTTGCTGAAGACAGCACGGAGTCGCGGGGATGACTGGGGCACTGAAGTCACTGGACGCCTGGAAGGGATCAACGACTTGGTAGCAGAAGAAACACTGTACCATTTGCGATGCAAACTTATGTTTGCGAGAGGTGACAGTTTGTCCAAGACTGATGAGGAAGGAAAAAGGAAGAGAGGACAGAGGAGTATTGATGAGGAGCGAGAGGCAGTTTTTATTGAATTCTGCGAATGGTTAGACTCAGAATTAGAGCATGGGGTAATGAACATGGACCAAGTCCATGAAAAGCTGCAGGAGTTTGATCAGTCACCAGAGAAGAGCCTTTCTTATTCAAAGCATTGGCTAAAGATAAAACTTCTAGAGAAATACGAAGACACCTTGTATTTCACAACACAGGAAAGAAGGGCAGATGTACTCTGTCTCAAAGATGGCACTGACAATATTCTGCGAGAGCATCATGCTAATCTTGACCATGGAGATGAGAAGACTCAGATCATAAAGACGGCACCCAAGTTCATATCCAATGATATTGCCTTGATTGATTTAGGTCCAAAGTCATACCCCACCACACACAGTATGACTGACATCGATAGTCAGCTGACACTTGTTCCTGCAAGCCTTCAGATGTTCTTGAGACTGATTGTCAAGACAGACGAAAGAGTTGCCGTTTGGGAGCAGAATTTTATTAAGGCCTGTCGACCTCGGTCTGGAGTATTGCCATACCAAATGGGGCTTGCCATACAACTTGATCATAGATTTGGGTCAAAATGGATGCTCAACAAGTTCCACCGGCTGGGATACACTGAGTCTTACACGGAGACACAAAACTACAAATACTGCTTCCTTAATAGTAGGAGTGGAGATGATGTTCCAGATACTTCTGGCACTCTTGACACCATTGTGGAGGAAACCGATGAACAGATCAATGATGAGGTTGCGGTTGATGCTGCGCTTGAGGTCCATTTACCATGGACGAGATACTACATTGGGTGAAATTCGGTACAACATGTTCTCAAGGAAGGCAGCGGCAGGAGTGATCAAACCAGAGACTCTACCTCCAACAGAGGGTGCAGCTGCACAACATTCACTCCGTGCCTACCTGCAGACCCGGGACTGGATCCTTCTACAGAGCATGTCTCTGAACCCCAGTGACTATGGATGGACAATAGGTGTGCATGGGTATGAGCCAGTTCCAACATTGGACCCCACGGCTCCTGAGGAGCTATTGCAGTTCACGAGCTGTAATTGTCATGGAGATTGCAGCAACCGGCGATGCAGCTGCAAGAAGAATGGGGTCACGTGCATCTCGGCCTGTGGAGTCTGTAATGGCATTACATGCAGAAACTGCAGTCATGATGTTGTTGAGTCTGAAGAAGACATAGACAATGACTGTTGAAACTTCTGACATTGTGAATGAGAAATAACTCTTGAGTATTATATATGTATGTGAAATAAAAGCTACTTTGTGTGTAAATGTAAAAGTAAAAATATAAATGTTAACAATCAACTCAGAATCATGAAAAACCCTTATTTGACCCCTCATAAGTTACTTAAGGGCCGATTTAAAAAAATAAAAATTCTCGAAAATAATTTTTCGGTACCCGAATTCAACAGCTTTTTTTCTGGGTTTCCCACGGGAGTTGAACTTCAACATTTTAACACATGTTATTACACACCTTTACAAACATATTGCTGAAGAAATTTTTTGGTAACAATTTAGTTAACAGATTTGTGAAATATCTCATAAAATGCCCTTACTATATGTATTGGTGAGACAGGGCGACGTCTTGATGATATTTTCTGTGAACATTTACAAGTTGTCTGAGCGAACCGACCCTTCAACCTGCCCAGGCTCTCTATCAACCTGATGATAGTCTGTGGAATCTCTCTCCACGATGGCAGTGCAGAGACCAAAAAATGCAAGGAACAAGGAACATTTTCAAACTCCAGTTACTTGCACCAAATGGAATCAAGAATCATTTTCTTTCCTTTAAACTTAACTTTGTTTTTCTTTTTTTTCTTCATTTTTCTCTGTTCCTACCTTTTTTCATTGGCTTTTCCTTCCATTCACTTGTTCCCCCCCCCCCCCCCCCCCCTCCTTTGTCATTTCCACCACCCCTTCTTACTTTTGCATTCTCTTATATTTTTGTTCCTTTTCACCTTTTTTATTTTATCCCCTTTCCCCTATTCTCATTTTTATTAAAGCTTCCCCTATATGATACGGGGAGGCTTATACCTGTTATAGGGTTTAATGGTACCTCAGTTTCTTATACACCTTGGATAGTGTAGCAGCATAGCAAACCTGTTGTGCATTTTGTGATACAAGCACCAAATTTGGCACAAATGTACATTAATATGTTGCGAACATTTTCAGATATTGGGCCACTTGAAATTCCGTAATTTTTTTTTTCAAATTTTTTCAAATTTCGTAATTTCAAATTTTTTGGGTGACACCGTCACAATTTCGGTCTTCGAGGCCGACCGATATAGTGGGGCGGCTTAGCCCAAATATTCAAAAGAATTGTGCATTTTGTGATACAAGCACCAAATTTGGCACAAATGTACATTAATATGTTGCGAACATTGTGTGGTCAGCAATGAAGACGAGAGTCTGAATTACATGTATGCAAAAGACCTTGTGAACCAGTGAAGCAAATACATGGGTAAGCATGAATTAAATCTAGGGCATGATATAATTTCCATGATGTTTACCTCTACACTCAATGGTGGAAGGAGGTAATGTTTTGATCCCAGCTTGTCTGTATGTCTGTTAGTCCACAAAATTCCAGACAAAGCTTGTAGTAGTGGTAGTTGTAGTGGTAGTGGTGATAACAGAAATTGTTATATAGAACTGAACTTATATTATTATTATATGCAGAAAATAACTTCATTTCTATATGCCCTGCAGTGGACAGGTTAATTGGTTTATGCACTGAAGGGGTCACCCTGGTGTGCACTGCTGTGTTCTGCCTCACTGAGTTGTTCAAGTATGATGTACTCAGCACAAGCTTCCGGTCGGCCCGGAGGTGGGGGTGCGGGGCCTGTCACGGAACGTCAAAACAAACGGCCTGCCGGGGCCGCCCAAAAGTCGGGCGTGAGGGGCGCGTCCACTAATGGAACGCCTCTCGCTTCCCAGATCGAGGGCCACGTGGTCAGGAGAACCTCGTCCCTTCCGGTCACACTTTGCCTATCGGCCGGCCTCGAAGACCGAAATTGTGACGGTGTCACCCGAAAAATTTGAAATTACGAAATTTGAAAAAATTTGAAATAAAAAATTACGGAATTTCAAGTGGCCCAATATCTGAAAATGTTCGCAACATATTAATGTACATTTGTGCCAAATTTGGTGCTTGTATCACAAAATGCACAATTCTTTTGAATATTTGGGCTAAGCCGCCCCACTAGGAGTACTAAACCACCATTTAGGTTTTTCTTCCTTTTTATTCTGCCAAAGTCCAAGCTGTGTCTGGGACTTCCGGAATTAAATTTCGAATCAATAATGGGAATGAAAAGTATGTGCAGTTGACCTAATTTTAAGGTCACGACCTAATTATAGACATTTTCACATTTTAACCATAACTCGACTGAGCTTTTGTCCAATCGGAACGAAATTGCCCTCTCCAGATAGCCTAGAGTAAGATGCATTTACACTTGATTTACATCATACCCTGCCAGGTTAAAGGTCAAGGTCAAATAGCAGTCTGAAAAAAAAAACACATTCTTTTTTGTCATCGCTCAATTTTGCCAATGTGGAATTTCAAAGACCGCTTGATCTTCCAAGTTGTTCTTGCATCATAATAGTTTACCTGCACTGAAGTTGTACACCTGATATCAGATTTTGACACCTTTTAAAAAGATATAACACCTTTTTGATCATAACTTGAATAATTCTCCTGCGATTTTCATGATATTGAGTTTTTTGGATAGATTGTAGATGGGGACACATTTTCTTTATTTGCACTCGATCCATCAATGTTGAAGGTCAAGGTCATATGGTGGTCCAATCAAAATATCCCATCAACGGATTGCGGGTGCAGGTGTAGGCTTACCCATGGCAGTTGATTTGTGATTGCAGATATTTAATTTATATTCTTTTTTAAAGTTTATTCTCAACTTTTAAATTTTAATCCTCATCTTTTTCTTATTATTATTTTCTCAAGTTTTTTTCGTCCCTTGTATAATTCCTTTGTGCATCGGACCCTCGTCCCCTAATCCCATTCTCCCAAGTTTTTATTTATATCAGCCCTATCCCTTTGACCTATGAACCCTGCCCCTCCCTGCCCTTCCCTGCCCCTTTTGACATCCCTGCCCCTCCATTTTTCCCAGAAATCATCAATCCACACAAAAATGTAAGTGGTGATGCGTTTCAGGAACAATTTAACCCCTTTTGTACAGCAGCTAGTCCCAAGAGCTATATAATTTTCTCAGGATGTTACAGTGCTGTATTTAAAATTTTGGAAATCAGTCAATCTGTGGCCAAGTTGATAACATTGAAATTTCCATCATATCCCTCTGTAGCCTCGTGATTTGCTTGTGATAACTGTTATGCTGAATTGTCAGTGAGAAAATGCGATTCCTCAGTAATTTTAACATATAGACCCTTCCTTTATTTTACCTTTTAACTTACCCCCCCCCCCCCCCTCCCCTTCCCACACCTCCTGCCCCCAAGCCCTCTCCCTCCCACACTTCTCCCTGCTCTCAAATGTTGTGGTTGTGTGCTTCCCCTTCTCTCCCCATCTTGTCTTCCGCTCCCTCTTTTTGTATATTTTGTTTGTCTGGTTGATTTGTTTGTGAAATAAATGTTAGCTCTTTCACGAGCCTCGATTCAGTATACAAAAGTTGCATATCTCCATAAGGTTTTCCAAAAAAATTCCCAGTCAAGAAACAAAACTCATGGGAATGCATTGCTCTGTAAATCAGCTTGTTTTAAAAATAAATGATAATTCAACTCCACAATATTAAAAAATATATAATTATATGAATAGCCATTTATCATTATAAAGTTTTCATCCAGGTGACCAGCCCTCATGAGTTTGAAGCAATACAATTTTAACCTGTGACCTTTAACCCCAGAGAATTTAGGAGGGATTTTTTTTAACGATTACATCAATCAAACAATAAATAACCACAATTTTACTTACATTGGATGAATATATACAAGCGTGTTAAATATTGCTGCCGACAAGGATGAAAGCGGCAGAGAATGTGGACAAAAATGAATCTACTTGTTGTACAAGTCGAGGAAGAAGAAGAAGAACCACCTTTAGAGGCCATTTTTCCCCGCAGCGCAGGGGTTGGCCTTTTTCAGGCACCTTGGTCCCCTTTTTTTTTGAAGGGATGTTTTATGGCCGGATGCCCTTCCTGCCGCCAACCCTGTTAGTCGCCTCTTGCGACACACAGGGAATTACCAGTGAACTGGTACTCAATTTTCCGACCTCAGAAGGATGACAGGCTGAGAAAACCCCTTCTGGTGTTAATTCAGCGATCGACTGGAATTCGAACCCAGGATCCTAGGATCCCAAGCCGGCACCCGAACCGCTAAGCCAACACCAGGCTGTTGTACAAGTCGAGGATGAAACAAAATACACATTCCATCTTGTGATAAATCCATTGTACATAAATCATTGAGGTAAGGTATCTTGAGAGTAATTTCCATGAATCTCACGCATGGAGACCCCCTCTACTCCCAAATAAATCCATATTGCACTTGGGGAATTTCCGTGAACATTCCGCATCCGAGAGGCAGCGAGACTGCAACAATACCCTTTACGTTACACGAGCTCCATGAATCATTCGAAAATCATTGGACTTTTCTGTTTCGCATTCCCATCTGAACTGCTGGCTCTTGATTTTGGGAACTCTGAGTTCAAATCACATTTGCTACGTACTTGTCCCTTAATTGCCTACTATCGTTGTTGTAACTTATATGAAGTTACACAAATGTCTACTAATGTCATTGCCTTGTAAATATTTTATGCAACTCTCCTCAATCATCCCAAGATAATGGTTAAAAAGACCAATAACAAGAAAAAGGTGTGAATACAAAGGAGGGACAACATCCAGGCCATAATCTCGGTCGGTAGAAAGCAGGTGCAGTATTTTCATAAGTATGCTCAACTTCTTCAAGAAAATGGAGGTCTGGACTTCAGAAACCTCATCTGTACCTGTCACTGGACTCCCATCCTCCATAACCCATCATGTATCCACCTTTGGCTTTTTCGAGTATGCAGCAGTCTATCTGCACAAGTATTATATTTATGATAACTTTAAATGAAAGAAGCTGCTCCAAACCGGTTAGCCATAAAACTAAATCAGTTGTTCTCGAATACTGTTAATGTGTCCTCGGTGTGATTTTCCATCACTAATGCTTCAGTCACATTTGGCTCGGCGGCCGTAGGGTCTAAAAAATCTACGGCCACTAGCAATTATAGGGCGGCCGCAGTATTTCCACGGTCTCACAATGTAGCAGTCACATATGTTTTTATTTATCGGATAGCCGCACGGGGTATTTAGAAATTGTGGAGACCAAAAACGTGGGGGTGCCATACGGTCTTTGATTTG
>NC_136263.1:24506884-24616884 GCF_964187855.1 Myxine glutinosa | reverse complement strand
AAGTTATGAGCCAAGTTCCATTCTAATATGAGTGATTTTTTATTATGTTTTTCTTTATTATTTCTGACAATGCCACATCGTCCTTGGGGAATGATCTTCTTCAGGATATGCAGAGCGTTATGATCAGTGTTGGGATGTTCACATGTGTGAGGCATGATTTGGTCCGCCCCCTTAAAGAGGCGAGTTTGGGAGCGAATATTTCAATAAAACCGGTCAAGGTGGCATGAGGAAGGAGGAGAGAGAGGAGGTGTATCAAAACCTCGAGGGAGTTACCAATCAGACCAGGTTGGGAGTCAAGCCAGTTCCCCCAAGACCTCGTAAGGTAGATCTCCATATGATGCGTGAGTTATCTTCTCCAGTCCTGGGTGGATGAACGAGGTGGCTGCAATTTCTTGTTTGAAATGGCGGCTTTTATTCATTTAATCTCCACCTTTGCCTTTAATTAACTACCCCACACAAAAAAGTTGGGTTAAGTAATTGGATTATGTGCGTCTGTCCATCCGTCTGTCTGTCTTATCAGTTTATGATCGTCAATTTATGATTGAGGAACAACTTATTTAAATTGAAAGTTATATTTTGAACGTGATTCGGAACATGAATAGGAAGACAAGTCTGTCGTTTTATCGTACCTTGCCTCTGAATTTGTCCTAACCATACATGCACAGAGAGAAGTGAGATTTAAAAAAATTAATCTGTCTGATCTGTCTTTCTGGCAGTCAAACACCAATGAAAATCATTCCAAACAGGAAACTTACTGTTTTTAAGGCTATTATAAATGACACAAACAACAGGCATGAAGGACTAATGTATTGCGTTAGATAGGCTGGCGTAATATACACTGGGGTAAATGGCGGTAAAACACAGAATTGATTTATTTACACCCCTTTAAACCTCTTCTAACCATTATTTCAATTGAATTATATACTTGAAGACTGTAGAACACAAATCGCCCTCACAATACTTCCAAGAACCTCAATATATATATACATATATATTGATTTGCGGTATAACATGAGAGGGCATGACATGTGTATCGGGGTGAAGAAGAGGCCATCAATATGACTATATACTGATCAGTAAAGCCTCCATCTCCTAAATTGTGACTCAACATTGTCTTATTACAGTGTGTTAGGGTCATTGGTGTATAAGTCTGCTTCAATAGCTCTAAACTTCCAGATTAAAAAAAAGACCTTTAAAATCATTATTTTCTTAAAATTGAAGTACAGGAGGGGCTCGCCTTTCGTGGATTCGCTCTATTGCGATTGATTTATTGCTCAAATATTGCGATGCTCAAATAATCGTGAATTGGCGAACTATGTTCCCCATTTATTAACCTAATTAACACGCGGGCCGTCGACACAATAACCTCCTCAAACCCGCCAACATCACCATCATCAACATCGCCATCGCATTGTTGGATCAGTTTATCATAATTACTATTAAACGTGAGTTTCATGATCTTAATAACTCAATAAAATAAACTTTTTTGTATACACAGTCGAGGCTCATGGAAGACCTACACTGAAGGAACGGATCAAGACGTAACAGACAAAAACAGGATGTAAAACACTTACATGTGGGGTGGACAAAATGGATACAGAAGGAAACTCTGAGGGAAAACTGGAAAATTGATGAGAAAATAAACCTTTATTTTATGTTCTTAACACAACTCTTACATTCATGAATATAAATAGCACAAAAACAATGCACATTGCACAAACATGTTAATCAAGGGTACAGTTTGGTCTAATTTTAAAGTTGAAGTCCCTAACCCTATTTTCCCCATTTGTGGATTTACGGTTCATGGGATTTTAAAGAAAGTAAACCCTGCAAACGGGCAAGGCCCTCCTGTATATAGCCTACCTGAACACTGTGTGTGGTATTGTGTTCTATGAACTCTCTAGTTTACTTATTTGTTTATTTCCTTCATTTTCTTCAGATCCGTTACCATAGTGGGTGGTGGTTAATGCTCTAAAGTCATTGAGTGTAATCTTTTATGTTTGCCCCATGTTGTGGTTCCATTGGTTGTGTACCTCCTGTGTCAGTAATCATTTATTAAATCGCAGTGTTTCATTATTGTCATTATTATTAAGTTGTATATATTTTAGAACATCTATGAGCTGCTTTCTTGCTTTTCATCTTGGCAGGAAAAGATCTTGCTGTTTAATTAAAATTAAGATTTTAAAAGTTGTAGAAAAAAATCCAGAAGTTTACCGCCATTGATGCAGCGTCTTTTACATCACCTTATTTAACACGTGAAATTAGTTATTTATGCCTGTTGTTTGTGTCCTTTATGACGTTACTAAAAACAGTAAGTTCCCTGTTTTGAATGATTTTCAATTCTGTTCAACTGCTAGACAGACAGGCAGACAGAGTAAAAAAAACATTATCTCACTCCTCTCTTTGCATACACGATCGGGATGAATTCAGAGCCAAAGTACTGCTAAACTACATGTTCATTTTCCGATTCGTGTTCCGATTTGTGTTTAAAATATTACGTTCAATTTGAATCAAGTTGCTCCTCGATCATAAACTGACGTTTGTAGACAGGAAGGACAGACAGACAGACAAAAGTTAACCAATTACTTAAACCCGCTTTTCACTTCACGAGCACATGGTAATAATAATTCACCAAATATCCGTCCGTCTGTCTGTCCGTCCGTTCAAAGGTACCGCAAAAACGGCTGAACCGATCACAACGATATTTTGGGAGGGTAATTCTGGGATCTCCTGGAGTAAAATAGGGTATATTGTTTTTCCAATTTCAGCTTTGGCCTCCAGCATTTTCAGGTTTAGACTCCTGGATAACGTTATTTTATCGGGTGCCGCACAAACGGCTGCACTGATCGCTGCACGGATGCACCGATCGGCTGCACTGATCGGACTCGGTGACCTCGGCCAAAGACCTTTTATAAGGACATGGGTTGAATCCCTGCTTGAGAGAATGCCAACCCTCTCCCGCCATCACAGTCGTCTCTCCAACTCACAATCCCATGAGATATGCGGAAAGGACGACCCAAAACCAATTATCTTCTTTTTGATTCATATATAAACATCATTAAAAGTAAATAATGACCTCGGCCAAAGTTCAAACGACGTGATTTTAATCTCTACATGAGAGAATTCCACATAGCTATTTGGGCGGTGTATACGCTAACAGATTGCTGTCTCCATCGATCTTGCCAAGGCCATAACACCTATCGGCTCAAAATCCTTTTAACTGTTGACGTGGTAGTTTTTACAATGAAGGAAACATTAACAATGATGTTAAAAGTTTATTTTGTGATTAATTTGTGATTGGAGTTAGGTTGTTTGAAATGAAAAAAAAGAGATATCGAGTTCAAGTAAATGACGACATGCCGTGATGGTTTCTACTTTCTAAACGTGAACTTCGCAGATCACCATATGCAGATTTGCCATGGACCCACGATCGATGTTTCTATATGTGAACGTACCCGTTTGTTTGCGAACTGGTACGTTTTTCATGGAAGTCCATCACGAACTTGCTGTCCATGTCTGACGTGTGACTGAAAGTGCTGCAGGAATGTGGAATTTATTGGTTTCATGCTTTAGCATTCGCCGTATCTGCATTGCCTGTTTGCTTCTGGCCTCCCACCCGTGCATAGCACGGGTATCTCACTAGTGGTAATAAGGCAACAAACTGACAGTGGGGAAGTAGGGGCCATATTTTGACTCAACAAGCAAACGATTGAACAAACAGGAAATGTGGAGAGGGGGTAAGGAAAACACAGTACAACAAGAACAAATTAACCGATGAGAAGGGTTAATGAGGGATGGAGAAGGGAAGGGAAGATTCTGGGTAGGGTTTGAAAGTGACATGAGATTATGGTGTTCCGCTTGCTTAAAGCCATGTAGGGAGGAGTGGGATTGTCCCAGGACTGTGAAGATGGTGGGGGCACCATGTTGGTGTTTATATGGACAAACAGATCATGCAGGACCCATCTCCTCACCAAGTTAGGGTCGATTTTATAAAATGGTCAGGGTACTGATAAACAATGCCTTTACCATGATGTTTGACTTTACACTGTCCCGGTACAACTGATATGTGATACAACAAATCTGGTACAACATATAACAAGTACAGTGATAGTGAATAACGATACATGTATATGGACAGGTTGCCTTCGGCTGATCATCCAGATTTTCCCACAGGAGCTAAATCACATTAATAAAGTATGGACATTGGGAAGAGGTTTACTCCTTTTTCAGGCCATGATCATATCAGATGTATGGCATGTAGTGCCATCTTACTACTCAATATTATTGGCATCAGATTACAGCAGGCTTTGTTACGGTGGTAGGAGATGTCTTTCAAATGTCAATGTACCTGGCAGAATTGAGACATCCCTTCAAGAGATACCATGTATGTCATCTCATCGGTGCCGAATTGTTGCCATTACAAAATACAATCGCCCCCTTAATTTACCACAGCGGAACAGCATTTGGGGTAAAAGGTCTTCATTGTGTCTTCTCCAAACTGAGTTGACCTCCAGATGTTTAGTTGACTTAAGAATTTGCCTGATGTGTACTCTGACCATTTATGCTGAAGTTTTATATTCTTGATGCTCAAAAGGGACTTCTTAGATACTAGGCATCCTCTGTAGACCAATAGGTGGTGATAACATGCGACAATTCGTTTGTCTCAAATATTTTGCATGGACAATGTCAGAGAGTGAACTGTAAACAACAGTTATCTTATTTACAAAACATAATACCATCATACTAAAATACGCCATTTCTGTCTGTCTGTCTGATGAATTTTTGATGCCAATACATTCCGTCGTTACTTATGCAATCTCAACCAAACTTGACAGGATGACCAAGGGTTACATAATGAAGGTTGTAGCGCATTCATTTGCCCCCCTCCCCAAGGGGGTTTTCTCCCCTGAGTGGGTTTCCCCGCCATTGCCGTCAATGGGTTGCGTGTTGAGGTGTATACAATGTTAAATTAGCTTTATCGTGGCATTTTTCCAAAGAAGAATATTTATCGTGGTGTTTTTCCAAAGACGCTTTTAATAACAAAATTAATGATAATCGCATATTATTAATGTCATGACAAAACAATATTAATCCGAATAATGTCCCACTTCCCCAAGGCGTTTTTCCTGCAGTGATAACGTGTATAAATAGCTTATCATTATAATGGCGTTTCTGTGGGAGCAATGGCTTCCACAGTTAGTAAAAATATTATACACCACAAACACGTATGCTTAGCTTTTTAAACAGTCGCTAATGCTGTTTATAACACTAAATGAAGAAATTTGGAGGAATCCCGACATCCGTGAAGTAAGGTTTACTTACAGAACTGAGCGAAGATCTATGGTACTCTATAAACCCCACAAATGTTGGGTTAATAACATGGCCCTTTCTGCCACTACCGTGTCATTTTTCGGGGCGAACTTTTGAAACTTGCTCCCGCTGTTTAATATGAAACTGTAGCGTGGTGCTACGCACGCAACTTGTTTGCCAACGAAGGTAAGCCACAACGCGTAGGGTCAAACGAGTCTTTATTCATTAGCTCAAACTGTAGCACTCAAGTGCTCGGGGCTGCGCACCCCGTGTATATCCCGAGGCCACGCCTACCCCTCGGGCGTGGCCGACACCCTCTTGGTGCGCGGAATGATGTCACCGCGCCAGCTAGCCATCGTGTCCGCCACAAAACAAAGGGAGGAAGACCAGGGTGTGCTCATTTACCAAGCAGCTAGCTAGCGCTTGCCAAGCCAGTCGTTCCTTAAGGGTTTTGAATGGAGTGCTTGCTCGAATGCTTAAACCACTTGGCGATCTCTCCACAACAAACTTGGTAAATGAACACACCCAATGTTCTTGAGACCCGACGTTAGATCGACTGTAATCTACATACCCCAAAGAGGAATGACCCTACCTGCTCCTCCCGAAGTCTGCGGGTGTACTAGTGAAATGTAAAATTTAAATTTTGGCAGATTCCTTAATTGATTAATTTATAGGGTGGAAAAAAATCATGGCAGGGCCCTGTCGAAGCTTCCTAGCCTTTCTTTTTTGGTCCCAAATTTTCATTTTATCCAAAGACCTGCTGTTACTAAATATAACACTCCAACTTCTGCCCTTTACCTTTTTCATAAACTTAGATATTTTAAACAAAAACAGTTGCAGGTTGGCTAAGTATTGCAGCATCGATAAATAACAATTCCAGAATAGTAATCTTTTGTTATTTCCTCATTTTCTTTCCAGTTAATTATGACGTCAGAGCTCAGATATAGGAAGATGCTTTTTTGGTTGCACATGCCTGCGTCATTTCCATCTCCACGATACTTCGCAAAGCATAATGTCTGAATTGCTTTGGCCAAAGTACTAGAATCTTCAGCTTAACATCCCAGAAACATTCATTAGAAGGATGAGTACATCAATTTTCATTAGCATGTCCTCAAGATAACGTGTCCTACCTGGAATGTCATGATCTTCCACTTGCTCAGCTTTCTGAAACGATATAAAAATACAGTTATCAATTTGTTAACAAGTGAAGGGGGTAACAATCTCATGAATGTCAAACCTTCATTTTTCTGCAAGGAAACAAAGTAAACCCAAAAGAGATTTTTGGAAGTATATCACTGATGTAATTTTCTTCCCAAAACAGATAAATTAATTTGAAGTATACTTGTATTTATATTTCACTTCCTAGAGCGCTAGTTAAAAACAATTATAGGATATGTTGAAAAACTTAAATACAATTTTAAAAACATTATTCTTTGGTCCCAGAGCTCTGCGACCTGCATGTGATGGGCCTGCTTCACTAATCCTATGATAGGAAATGGTGAAATCTGAGCGGTCGTTCAATATCTCAGAAACCGCAGGAAGTGCCAATGGCTTCAGATGGATGAGCAGCCGGGGAGGGTAGCGGAACCCTTGATGGAGAGAATGCCATCATTCGGTGGATGGTGGATTAATTGAATGATCCATTTCATCAGCGGTATCCACAAGTACTTGTTGTCTTCTCTTAGTTGATCTAAGACTTGGTACACCACCTAAAACTATGGTTAGCAAGTGCAAGGATATTCTACTGCAAAAAAGAAGAAGAAGAAACCCTTGCCTTGATTCAGAGACAAGTGAAATTTTGGAGTGGTAGAGATTTTATTTTACATGGGCTAAGGCTCATAATAGAGCTGACACATACACACACACACACACACACACACACACACACACACACACACACACACACACTGACATACTGACGAGACAAACAATTAACACAGTCACTGAGCTTGGGGTAAGTGCCATCACTACCATCACTTCCCAGGATACTCTGTGTACCAGCAACGTCGTAACAATGGCGTTGCTATTCTCACCGTACTCAGCGGGGCATTTCCTCAAAAGGAATTTCCTCCTCCCCATGGATGCCAACCGAAGGGGTCCTTGCTCTATCCTTTTCAAGCAAGGAAGCAGCACGTACCATTTTAAAGTCTTTGGCATGACTTGAACTGGTCCAAACCAGATGGGTGTTTTTTAGGAGACACTTCGACTACTACTACTACTACTACCACTACTACGATTACTACCACTACTACGACTACTACTACTTTTTTTGAATACAATATCGAAGCTCGTGTAAGAGCGAACATAAATCACAAAAAAACAAACAGACACATACAACATAATAAAGGGAGCGGGAGACAAGATGGGGAGAGAGGGAAGCACACAAGTACAACATTTGAGAGCAGGGACATCGGGAGATCTGTGGAGCTTGGGGGAAGGAGGCGTGGGAAGGGGAGTAGGGGTGGGAGAGGTATAAAACACATGGACACTGCTCTGACTTCCAGGAAATTAGTTTATATTTCAGAAAAAAGGATCTGGGGTGAAATAACGGGGTTAGAAAAGATCAAGGTTTTGGATGGGAGAAGATAAGAGATGGTGGTGAACAGATGTTTTAAAGATCTGGAGGGAGGAGTTGGATTGAAGAGAGTGAGGGAGTTTGTTCCAGAGGCGGGAGAAAAGAGGAATGAAAGAGTGAAGGTGAGCTGAGAGTCTTGATTTTGGCAATTTCACCAGAAGAGGGTTGCTGGCAAATCTTGTGCGACCTGTAGGAATATTTGGGAGACAGAGCACAAAGAGATCTGGGGAGCAAGGCCGGAGAGGAGTCAGTGTAAGACAAAGACCACCAACCTGCCTGCGGTGAGTAAGTGAAATGAAAAGCCCTCAGAATCAGCTTCATCGTGGGAGATTCCAATGATTCTGAAAGCTTTGGTTTCAACAGCGTGAAGCCGAGCGAGGTGTGAGACAGGTGCACCGGCCCAGAGGGGAGAGCAGTATTCCATTGAGTGTGGATGAAAGCCTTATATGTGGTGAGGAGCTCAGGTGTGCCGAGGAAGGACTTCGCACGACGGAGGATGCCCAGTCGGCGACTGGCTTTGGAGGCCAGCTTGGAAATGCGGTCGTTCCCAGGAAAGATCATGGCAGATAGTGAGACCCAAAAGCTTGAGTGACAGAACTTCTTCAAGAGGATTGTTGAGAAAGTAGTTGGGAGGGTTGTCCAGTCAGTCTTTTCGGAGAGACATCGTAGGAGTGTGAGATTTGTCAGGATTGAAAGACATGTTCCACTTGTTTGACCAGTCTGTGATTTTGTCCAACTCTGCAGAGTGAGGAGGCTGCAGACTGCCGATCTGAGGGATGAGGAATGGAGCGGCAGAGAGTGGAGTCATCAGCAAAGAGATAGAGAGGATTTTCTATAGAGTCATAGAGATCATTGATGAAGACCAGAAATAGCACAGAGCCCAGAACACTGCCTTGGGGAACTCCAGCCAGAACAGGAGGGGAGATGAAAGAAATCCATTCAAGGCCACATGTTGCCTACGACCAGAGAGGAAGTCCGCAAGCCATGCGTGGAGATTTCCATGTATACCATCGGAGGAGAGTTTGGTGAGCAGAGCTGGGTGCAAGACCGTATCGAAGGCACGTGATATGTCAAGGGAGACAGCTCTGATTTCTTGTTTGGAAATGTCATGTATACTAATACTACTACCACCAATAGTACTACCACTATCTAAAGTAATACTACTACTTCTTTTTAACCGCCCAGAATAATCCCTTCTTCTTGAGGAATTGTGCACTCACTACCACTGCAAGTGCACTCACTACCTCTGCCAGTGCACACACTACCTCTGCCAGTGCACTCACTACCTCTGCCAGTGCACTCACTACCTCTGCAAGTGCACTCACTATCTCTGCAAGTGCACTCACTACCTCTGCAAGTGCACACACTACCACTGCAGGTGCACACACTACCTCTGCCAGTGCACTCACTACCTCTGCCAGTGCACTCACTACCTCTGCCAGTGCACTCACTACCTCTGCAAGTGCACTCACGACGTCGGCATTATTGCAATAGAATAAGTTATTATTTTGATATATGTATTATGATCAAAGGGCTTAAAAAAGGTTTATATGTAATAATGTAGAGTCGTTAAAAAACGTTTGAGAATATTTTTTTCTAAAATAATTGCAGCTAGCTCCATTCAATATACAGTCACGTGAAAAAGTAAGTACACCCCATGTAAAGTTTTGACTTTTTCAACATATTTCAACATACAGATATTTGATCTTCATTTCAACAATATTGACAGGTAAAGGTGATATAATATAACAAATATCATGAAACATTTACATTTTGTAGTCCATTGTATAATTTAAATAAACATAAATGCAAATTTCGCATGTGGAAAAAGTAAGTACACCCTTGGCTCTAACAGGTGATATTGCCCCCTTTGGCAGAAACAACCTCAAGTAGGCGTTTCTTATAACTGTCTAGCAGTCTCTGACATCAACTGGGAGAAATTTTTGCCCACTCCTTCATGCAGAATTCTTTCAGCTGTGCGATGTTTGAGGGGTTTCTTGCATGCACAGCTCGTTTCAGATCCCCCCACAACATCTCGATGGGATTTAGATCCGGGCTTTGACTTGGCCATTCCAGAACCCTCCATTTCATTCTTCTCAGCCATTCCTTGGTGGATTCACTGGTATGTTTAGGGTCATTGTCATGTTGCAAGATCCACCGTCGGTTGAGCTTCAACTTTCTGACAGATGGCCTCACATTATCCTCAAGCACCCTCTGGTACAATGAAGAATTCATAGTGGATTATATGATGTTGAGCTGCCCAGGCCCTGATGCAGCAAAGCTGCCCCAAACAATAATATTTCCACCACCATGCTTTACAGTTGGTATCAGGTTCTTGTGGTCAAATGCTGTCTTTGGTTTTCGCCGAACATGTCTTCTAGTACTGTGGCCAAATAGCTCTACCTTTGACCAATCTGTCCAGAGCACATTCTTCCAGAAGTGCTGGTTTTTGCCTAGGTGTTCATTAGCAAACTTTAGTCTTGCCCTGATGTTCTTTCTGGACAGCAAAGGATTCCTCCTGGCACACCTCCCATGTAGATCAAATTTGTGCAGCCTCTTTCTAATGGTAGACTCGTGCAATTTGACATCAACAGTGGCAAGAGCTACCTGTTGGTCCCGTGATGACATTCTGGGGTTCTTAGAGACTTCTTTCAGCATCTTGCGGTCTGCTTTCGGGCTGAACTTGCTGGGGCAGCCTGGCCTGAACAAGTTGGCAGTAGTTTGGAATCTTCTCCACCTGTCGATGATTTTCTGGACAGCCGAATGATTGATTTCAAATTGTTTGGAGATCTTTTTAAACCCCTTCCCAGACTTGTAGGCATCTATAACCTTCTTTCTGAAGGCCTCAGAGAGCTCTTTTGATCTAGGCATGGTGACGCCACACACTTCAACAACAAAGAGCAAACCAAACTAAATGTCTGAGGTTTAAATAAGACACGTTCCTCCAAGATCCTCTCTAACGATGTTCTAATCATTTTCACCTGAGCTGGTGCACCTGATTCTAATTTTAGGTATTTAAAGTAGTGATAAATGTAGGGGTGTACTTACTTTTTCCACATGCGAAATTTGCATTTATGTTATTTAAATTATACAATGGAGTACAAAATGTAAATGTTTCATGATATTTGTTATATTATATTGTAGCGGTCCCTCTGAATGTACACAATCGCCTTGCACCTGCCAGGACGCGGCCAGGGCGCGATCGCCATGCCGGGCTCGTCCGGACGGGCCCAGACGCACCTCTCCTGGGCATGCCCGGACTCGCTGTTCCCGGGCACGCCCGAACCTCCCGGGCACGCACGGTCTCGTCTTTCCCGGGCATGCCCGCTCTCGCCTTTCCAGGGCTCGCCCAGAGCGCCCGGGCACGCCCAACCTCGACTTGCCAGGCCGCGTCCAGGACGCCCGGGCATGTCCAGACTCGCCTTTCCAGGGCTCGCCCAGAGCGTCCGGGCATGCCCACTCTCGCCTTTCCAGGGCTCGCCCAGAGTGCTCGGGCACGCCCAGCCTCGACTTGCCAGGCTGCGTCCAGGACGCCCGGGCATGTCCAGACTCGCCTTTCCAGGACTCGCCCTTGACACCCGGGCATGCCCGGTCTCGGTTTTCCCGGGCAAACACCCCGGCATAAATGTGTATATATATTGCTGCCCGATAAACGGGCTTGTCAGAATACCTGAGCTGTTTTGTTTCAATAAAGCAACTCGGACGAATTCCGTCTTTGGTCGCGTCAATTCTTTCGACTCGCGTTGGAGCACAGCTCCTTCACTGGTGACCTACCGACATGGACACGGCAGTGACTCTTAAACTGCCTACCTTCTGGGAGGCTCACGCGGCTGTTTGGTTCGCCCAGGCGGACTCCCAGTTCGCCCTGCGAGGCATCACCGCGGACGACACCCGCTTCCACCACGTCGTGGCAGCGCTCGGTTCCGCCACCGCGGCCCGCGCCCTGAGCCTCCTCGAGCACCCGCCGGCTGCTGACAAGTATGACGCGTTGAAGACGCTCCTCCTCGACGCTTTCGCCCTCTCACCGGCGGCACGCGCACGGCGACTGCTCGACCTGCCCGAGCTCGGCAACACGCGCCCGTCCGAGCGCATGGACTATATGCTCTCGTTGCTCGGTGAGCACTCTCCGGATTTTCCGTTCCGCGAGCTGTTCCTTCGCCAGCTGCCTCACCCGGTACGCCTCGCCCTGGCTGGCACGTCGATCACCGATCCCCGCGCCCTCGCCAGGGAAGCCAATAAGATCTCCTCGGCGGGCCAACACATCGGAGCGGCTACCTGGAGCCTGCCGCCGTCCGAGGCGACGCCCACGACGCCCGAGCGCCCTGCCAGGTTGGAGGCCGAACTGCCGGTGCAACTGGCGGCCGCCACGCCGTGCCGACCGCTTCCGACACGTCGGCCGGGGCCTCCACCTGACCAGGCATGGTGTTATTACCACGCCAGGTTCGGACACAAGGCTCGGACGTGCCGACCCCCGTGCACTTTCGGCAAGTCGGGAAACGGCCGGGCCGGCGTTCATTCCCAGCCATGAGCGCCGGCCACTCGGGCAACTTGCTTTTTATTCGGGACAAAGCGTCCGGGCGGCGTTTCCTTTGTGACACCGGCGCCCAACTGAGTGTCATACCCGCCTCCGAGCAGGACAGGCGGGACGCCGTTTGCAGCCCCTCTTTGGTCGCTGCTAATGGCTCGGCCATACGCACTTTCGGCCCGCGCGACGTCACCCCCTGCTTCGGCAGCCAGCGCTTTCAGTGGACCTTTGTGACCGCCTGCGTCCCCATGGCTTTGCTGGGCGCCGACTTCCTCTGCGCGCACGGGCTGCTGGTCGACGTCAAACGACGTCGCCTTGTCAATGCCGAGACCTTCAGCTCCCTGGCGTGCACGATGAGCAGCTCCGCGCCGACCGAACTGGCGTGCGCCCTCCCGACGGCGAACGAGTTCGCTCGCCTGCTCGTGGAATTCCCGGCCCTCACGCGGCCGACGTTTTCGGTCGTCGCAGTGCGGCATGGGATCGAGCACCACATACCCACTACGGGCCTGCCGGTCTACGCCAGGGCCCGCCACCTCGACCCGGCCAAGCTCGCCGTGGCAAAGGCCGAGTTCGACGCGTTGGAGCACCTCGGCATTGTGCGGCGCTCCAATAGCGCGTGGGCCTCACCACTGCACATCGTGCCAAAGCCGGGGGGCGGATGGCACCCGTGTGGCGACTACCGCCGCCTCCACGACGCTACCACCCCCGACAGGTACCCGATCCCGCACATCCAGGACTTTTCCGCCCGTTTGGCGGGACGGGTCATATTTTCCAAAATTGACCTGATACGGGGATACCACCAGGTACCTGTCCGGGCGGCCGACGTCCCGAAGACGGCCGTCATCACGCCGTTCAGCCTGTTCGAATTTTTGAGGATGCCGTTTGGCCTCAAGAACGCGGCCCAGGCATTCCAGCGCTTAATGGACGGCGTGCTGCGCGACCTGCCATTTCTTTTCGTCTATCTGGACGACATCCTCGTCGCCAGCACGTCCCGCACCGAGCACCTCCTCCACCTCCGAACACTGTTCGGTCACCTCAGCGAGCACGGCTTAATTGTCAACCCGGCCAAATGCCACTTCGGCACGACGACCGTTGACTTTTTGGGCCACCGCATCACCAAGACCGGGGCCGTGCCGCTGCCGACCAAGGTCGAAGCCATCACCACTTTCCCGCGTCCCCGTTCCATCAAGGCCCTACAAGAGTTCCTCGGCATGGTGAATTTATATCACCGATTCGTGCCCCGCGCTGCTCAGCTCATGCGGCCCCTTTACGAGGCCCTCCGGTGCAAGCCGGCCAAGCATGACATTGTTTGGTCCGCGGCCATGGACGCGGCCTTCGCGAGCGCAAAACGGGCCCTCGCCGATGCAACGCTGCTGGCTCACCCGGTGCTCAACGCGCCCATCGCCCTCACTACGGACGCCTCCAACTACGCGGTGGGCGCCGTCCATGAACAATGGGTGGACGGGGTTTGGCAGCCACTCGCTTTTTTCAGCCGGCAACTCCGGCCGAACGAGTTAAAATACAGCACGTTCGACCGCAAGCTGCTCGGTCTATTCCTGGCCGTTCGCCATTTCCGACACCTCCGGGAGGGCCGCCCGTTCACGGCTTTCGTCAACCACAAGCCGTTGGTCTACGCAATGGCAAAAGTCATGGAGCCGTGGTCGGCCCGCCAGCAGCACCACCTCTCCGCCGTGTCGGAATTCACCACGGACATCCGACACGTCGCCGGCAAAGACAACGCCGTGGCCGACTGTCTTTCTCGGGCCAGCGCGAACGCGGTCCACCTCGGCGTGGACTTCGCGCTCATGGCGGCCGACCAGACCACCGACACCTCGGTGCAGGCCCTCCGGGCGGCGGACATGGGCCTCCGCCTGGCCGACATCCCCTTCGCGGGCACAGTCCTGCTCTGCGACGTCTCCCAGGGCCAGCCTCGCCCCATCGTGCCCGTTTACTGGCAGCGCCGCATCTTCGCCTCCATCCACGGCCTTACTCACCCAGGCCGGAAAGCTTCTCAGAAGCTGGTGTCGGCGCGTTTCGTCTGGCACGGCCTTCGACGGAACGTCCGCGACTGGGCCAACGCCTGCACGGCCTGCCAGTGGGCCAAGGTCCACCGCCACACCCAGGCCCCGCTAGCCCCTTTCACCGTGCCTGCACGGCGTTTCGACCATGTCCACGTGGACCTGGTGGGTCCCCTGCCCCCATCGCGGGGGTTCACCCACCTGCTCACCATGGTGGACAGGACCACCAGGTGACCGGAGGCCGTGCCCCTCACCTCCACCACCACCACCGATGTGGCGCAGGCGTTCATCGCCACCTGGGTCGCGCGCTTCGGCGCACCGGCGGACATCTCGTCCGACCACGGCCCACAGTTCACGTGTGAACTTTGGGGCGCGGTCGCCCGCTCGTTGGGGGTCACGCTGCACCGCACCACGGCCTACCACCCCCAAGCCAACGGGTTGTGCGAGCGGTTTCACCACTCCATGAAGGCCGCACTCATGGCCGGCCTTCAGGACGACGGTTGGACCGACCAGCTGCCGTGGGTCCTTTTGGGCCTCCGCACGGCCCCCAAGGAGGACCTCCGGGCGTCCGCCGCCGAGCTCGTCTACGGCCAGCCGCTTCGCGTCCCGGGCGAGTTCGTGCCCGACGCTACCAGTCCCTGGTCCGCCGCACACCAGCGCTCGGACCTCCAGGAGGCCGCCCGACGATTTGCCCCCGTGCCAACGTCCCGCCACGGTGGCCCCCAGTCCTACGTCCCCCCGGCGCTTCGCACAGCGGAGTACGTCTTTGTGCGTCATGACGCGCACCGGGGGCCACTCCGGCCGCCGTACGACGGGCCCTTCTGGGTCCTGCGATGGGGCGACAAGTCCTTCGTCGTCGACGTCGGCGGCCGGTCGGACCGGATCTCTGTGGACCGCCTCAAACCGGCGCACGTGGACGTCGACCGACCACCACGGTTGGCCCTTCCTCCGCGGCGAGGCCGCCCCCCGTCCACAGTTCCCCCCGCTCGACCACCCACCACCAGATCGGACCCCCCCCCCCCCACGACCCTCCAGGGGTCGCTTCGGCCGGGTCATCCGGACCCCCCTTAAATTGACCCTGCCAGTGCAGGTCGATTCTGGAGGGGCGTGTGTAGCGGTTCCCGCTGAATGTACACAATCGCCTTGCACCTGCCAGGACGCGGCCAGGGCGCGATCGCCATGCCGGGCTCGTCCGGACGGGCCCAGACGCACCTCTCCTGGGCATGCCCGGACTCGCTGTTCCCGGGCACGCCCGAACCTCCCGGGCACGCCCGGTCTCGTTTTTCCCGGGCATGCCCACTCTCGCCTTTCCAGGGCTCGCCCAGAGTGCCCGGGCACGCCCAGCCTCGACTTGCCAGGCCGTGTCCAGGACGCCCGGGCATGTCCAGACTCGCCTTTCCAGGGCTCGCCCAGAGCGTCCGGGCATGCCCGCTCTCGCCTTTCCAGGGCTCGCCCAGAGCGCTCGGGCACGCCCAGCCTCGACTTGCCAGGCCGCGTCCAGGACGCCCGGGCATGTCCAGACTCGCCTTTCCAGGACTCGCCCTTGACACCTGGGCATGCCCGGTCTCGGTTTTCCCGGGCAAACGCCCCGGCATAAATGTGTATATATATATTGCTGCCCGATAAACGGGCTTGTCAGAATACCTGAGCTGTTTTGTTTCAATAAAGCAACTCGGACGAATTCCGTCTTTGGTCGCGTCAATTCTTTCGACTCGCGTTGGAGCGCAGCTCCTTCAATATCACCTTTATCTATCAATATTGTTGAAATGAAGATCAAATAGCTGTATGTTGAAATATGTTGAAAAAGTCAAAACTTTACATGGGGTGTACTTACTTTTTCACGTGACTGTAATGGTAAACATTCCGTTATACTGTTACTTACATCTTCCTTTTGTACACTGGGTTCCACCTTTTTTGACCTAATGGAATAAGTCACACAGGAAAAAATTAGTCAAACGAGTACAGATACATTCAAAGTACACCACCCAATGCCAAATCAATAAATAACATCCTCTAGCGCACGGCATTGCCGGGGGCACCTCCGGTGCTCAGTGATACCGCCGTGCAGCACATTGATGTCGAGGAAAATCCCGCGAATGTTGAGGCATTGTTTCAATGGGGAAAGGTGGGACAGATAATTGCACTAATAGTTGTGGTGGAGTGGTTTCATTCTGTAGAGTAACTCATGACATGTTACACATATGGTGGGATATCCTATGAAGCAATGCTCACAGTAATGATGGGATAACCCATGAAGGATATCAACCATGAATACGTGGATGTTGGGACCGCGAATGTCAGGGTCCGACTGTGTATATACAGCCATGGCCAAAAATATTGGCAACCTTGCACTTTTTTCAAATAACAATTTTCTCGAAAAATAAGTTGAAATTGACAAAAGTATTTGGTCTCCACAATTCTTTATTTCATTGTTAATATTACAGAACCTTTGTTTTTTATTCAGAACTTAATATATCCTTTTAACTCAGATAATAAAAAGAAATGGCACTGACAAAATTATTGACATTCTCGACTTAATATTTGATAGCACAGACTTTGGACAAAATAACTGCAGTCAAGCGCTTCCTATAGCCATGAATGAGCTTCCTCCACCTCTCCACTAGCAGTTTGACCCACTTGTCTTGTGCATAGTGCTCCAGTTCTCCCAGATTTGAAGGGTGCCTTCTCCCAACTGCTGTTTTCAGATCTCCCCACAGGTGTTCAATGGGATTTAGATCTGGACTCATTGCTGGCCACTTCAGAACAGTATTGCATTTTGTCTTGAACCATTCCTGGGTGCATTTTGAAGTGTGTTTGGGGTCATTGTCCTGCTGCAAGACCCAAGACCTTCGACTGAGACAGCTTTCTGACACTGGGTTGAACATTGCACTCCAAAATGCCTTGGTAATCTCCTGATTTCATGATGCCATGCACACATTCAAGGTACCCAGTGCCAGAGGCAGCACAGCAACCCCAAAACATCACTGAACCTCCTCCATGTTTGACTGTAGGGAAGGTGTTCTTTTCTTAGAAGGCTTCATTTTGTTTTCTGTAAACATAGAGATGATGTGCTTTACCAAAAAGCTCTAATTTGGTCTCATCTGTCCACAGGACATTCTCCCAGAAGGATTTTGGCTTGTTCAGGTGTCTTTTGGCAAACGCCAGTCAGGCTTTCTTATGTCTCTCTCTCAGCAGTGGGGTCCTCTTGGGTCTCCTGCCATAGAACCCCCTTTCATTGAGTTGGCGACGGATGATTTGAGTTGAAACTGTCGTACCTTGTGTCTGAAGGTCAGCTTGAATCTGTTTGGCAGTTGATCGAGGTGCTTTCTCCACCATTCGAACAATCCTTCGCTGCAATCTACGATCAAGTTTTCTCTTGCGGTCACATCCAGGGAGGTCGGCTACAGTGCCATGGGCCTTAAACTTCCTGATAACATTGCGTATGGTGGACACAGGAACATAAAGGTCTCTGGAGATGGACTTGTAGCCTTGAGATTGTCTTTGCTGTCTGACTTCCTCAGGCAATTCTCTGGTTTTCTTTCTTTTCTCCATGCTTATTGCGATACACACAGTGAGAAAACAGCAGAATGATTCCTTTTGTCCATTCAAACTGGTTGAATGAGTGATTTTTTATATTGCAGGCACCTGAAACTCAACACAGGCGAGTTAAATTCCAAAGTAAAGGAGAATACCTGCTTGAAATCTAATTATTTCTCACAACCTCTAAAAGGTGCCAATAATATTGTCCGGGCCATTTTAGGATTTCTGTGTGGAATAAGCTAAGATTTAATACTTTTTCAGCTTTTTTTGTTTTGTTCCATTGCAAACCAAAGAAATACATATGTGGATACCAAAATATTTTTTAATTTCAACAATTTTCTGGAATAAATGGTGCATTATTTGAAAAAAGTGCAAGGGTGTCAATATTTTTGGCCACGACTGCATGCAACACTGTTCCATAATCTATTGCAGAGCTATTTCAGATTAGCTTGGGATTAAACTAGGTGGTTTGCCATTGCCTTCACAGCAGTAGTTAGGAATTCGGAATTTGGCCATAGTGCCGGTGATAACTCACCCATTCTTCGCGGGGGAGACCGTGGGGTCTTTAACATCCACAAACTAATGCTAGCAGATGAGTTTCGCAGCTTAGATAGACAGCTCAGAGGTGAAAGGGCATACATACCCTAGGCTATCCTACCAGACCTTTATTAATGTGACTTATATTAATGTTTGAAAGAGATAGTAGGTAGTTAGGTAATAAAATAGAAAAAGAAGAGACAGAAGATGATTGATAGACATGTCGATGAATACCAGCTTATCAACTGTTTACATTTACGTCTTGACTAGGTATATATTCCCATATTACGATTGACCTTAACTTTAAAATGCTTTATCCTTTGATCAACCTATTAATTTTGAAGCAACCTTGTACACTCTATTCCTCTCTCATATTCCCAAAACACCTGCGGCAGCGAGATGCACAGAGAAGTAGAGTGATGAGCAAGGATGACAGACAAATCAGCCAGGCCGCTAAACCAAGATGAAGGTTTTCTCCAGGCACCAAATCCTCGGCCATTTGTTTCGGAAACAGATTGACTGTGCTCTGCAGGGTATAAAACAAAGTAGGAAACAGCAAAACATCAAATCTGCTCATTTGTTATAATATACAGGAATATCAAACATCCAACAACAACAACAACAACAACAACATGTCACCTGTGAGGTTTGAAAGTGATGGAGGTCTTGCTCGATGAAGAAACAAAACTTATATAATGGCTGCCACACTGTTACCAAGTGGACAGTAGCTGGCTTATAGTTATGACATTTGTTCCACACGCAAGCTTTGTGGTCACATGGGGAAGTGACGCGGGTTCTGCGTCTGATAAGAGGCCGCCCATTGGGTTTATCTTTTGGACCAGAGGTGACGCCATTTTTTCTGTATTACAAGCATTGGAATTTAAAGATGAACGCACAGATATTAACCTCGTAATGATTTTGCTAATTGCAATACTCTACTCGACAACAATTTGATACTAAATTAGGAGAGAACACAAAAGTTATGTTACTGAGTTATTTATTTTGCAGTAAAGTTTACAGAATTCCATGACCATGTAAAAATGCAGGTTATATCACACGTGGTCAAATTAAACTGCTGATTTACAATCGACTGTTTTTTTTTTAATGTTTAATGCTAATGTACTGTATGTAATAACTACTCACACTCTCCAGATTTCGCACGTTAAAATGAAGTCTGCAGACATCGTTTCCATCATTGGAAAATAAAATAAGGCAAAAACTGAGAGAAAGACGTCAACAACAAATGAAACAAGGACATTGGTAACACAGCAAGTGTGTCTTATATATATATATATATATATATATATATATATATATATATATATATATATATATATATAGATATATATATATATATATATATATATATATATATATATGTATTATTATAATTGTTTATATATATACAGTCACGTGAAAAAGTAAGTACACCCCATGTAAAGTTTTGACTTTTTCAACATATTTCAACATACAGCTATTTGATCTTCATTTCAACAATATTGAGAGATAAAGGTGATATAATATAACAAATATCATGAAACATTTACATTTTGTAGTCCATTGTATAATTTAAGTCAACATAAATGCAAATTTCGCGTGTGGAAAAAGTAAGTACACCCCTACATTTATCACTACTTCAAATACCTACAATTAGAATCAGGTGCACCAGCTCAGGTGCAAATGATTAGAACATCGTCAGAGAGGATCTTGGAGGAACCTGTCTTATTTAAACCTCAGACATTTCGTTTGGTTTGCTGTTTGTTGTTGAAGTGTGCGGCATCACCATGCTTAGATCAAAAGAGCTCTCTGATGCCTTCAGAAAGAAGGTTGTAGATGCCTACGAGTCTGGGAAGGGATTTAAAAAGATCTCCAAACAATTTGAAATCAATCATTCGACTGTCCAGAAGATCATCTACAAGTGGAGAAGATTCCAAAACAACTGCCAACTTGTTCATGCCAGGCCGCCCCAGCAAGTTCAGCCCGAGAGCACACCGCAAGATGCTGAAAGAATCTCTAAGAACCCCAGAATGTCATCACGTGACCTACAGGTAGCTCTTGCCACTGTTGATGTCAAAGTGCACGAGTCTACCATTAGAAAGAGGCTGCACAAATTTGATCCACATGGGAGGTGTGCCAGGAGGAAACCTTTGCTGTCCAGAAAGAACATCAGGGCAAGACTAAAGTTTGCCAATGAACACCTAGGCAAAGACCAGCACTTCTAGAACAATGTGCTCTGGACAGATGAGTCAAAGGTAGAGCTATTTGGCCACAGTACCAGAAGACATGTTTGGCGAAAACCAAAGACAGCATTTGACCACAAGAACCTGATACCAACTGCAAAGCATGGTGGTGGAAATATTATGGTTTGGGGCAGCTTTGCTGCATCAGGGCCTGGGCAGCTCACCATCATATAATCCAATATGAATTCGTCATTGTACCAGAGGGTGCTTGAGGATAATGTGAGGCCATCTGTCGGAAGGTTGAAGCTCAACCGAAGGTGGACCTTGCAACATGACAATGACCCTAAACATACCAGTGAATCCACCAAGGAATGGCTGAAAAGAAAGAAATGGAGGGTTCTGGAATGGCCAAGTCAAAGCCTGGATCTAAATCCCATCGAAATTTTGTGGGGGGATTTGAAACGAGCTGTGCATGCAAGAAACCCCTCAAACATCGCACAGCTGAAAGAATTCTGCATGGAGGAGTGGGCAAAAATTTCTCCCAGTTGATGTCAGGGACTGGTAGACAGTTATAAGAAACGCCTACTTGAGGTTGTTTCTGCCAAAGGGGGTAATACCACCTATTAGAGCCAAGGGTGTACTTACTTTTTCCACATGCGAAATTTGCATTTATGTTGATTTAAATTATACAATGGACGACAAAATGTGAATGGTTCATGATATTTGTTATATTATATCACCTTTATCTATCAATATTGTTGAAATGAAGATCAAATAGCTGTATGTTGAAATAAGTTGAAAAAGTCAAAACTTTACATGGGGTGTACTTACTTTTTCACGTGACTGTATATATATACTAGCTTGGCTCGGCTCGCTGCGCCTGCCTCACCAAGCGTCGTTACTGAGGAACGGGCTTATTTTAGTTAAGGCTAATGACTGTACCTGAGTTGCTGTGTTGTCATGATTTACACCAATCATAATACAAACAATTACTTTGCACAAATGTATTTGTTGTGTTTGTGATATTACATTTTTATAGGCAATTTAGGATGAAGATTTAGGTTGAATGTTTTTTTTTCAAGAAAGAACCCCTCAGCACATACCTAGGGGAGGGTTAGGTGCAGACTGGAAGTTTGGGACGATTACACCTCACCACGACGTAATTCAAAACACCTCACCACCAAGTAATTCAAAACACCTCACCACCAAGTAATTTTAAAAACCTCACAGCCATAAAACACGTAATAAAAACACCTCACAGCCATAAAACACGTTATAAAAACACCTCACAGCTATCAAACACGTAATAAAAACACCTCACAGCCATAAAACACGTAATAAAAACACCACCACAAAATTAAAAACACCTCACAGCCATAAAACACGGAATAAAAACACCTCACAGCCATACAACACGTTATAAAAACACCTCACAGCCATACAACACGTTATAAAAACACCTCACAGCCATACAACACGTTATAAAAACACCTCACAGCCATACAACACGTTATAAAAACACCTCACAGCCATAAAACACGTTATAAAAACACCTCACAGCCATAAAACACGTTATAAAAACACCTCACAGCCATAAAACACGTTATAAAAACACCTCACAGCCATACAACACGTTATAAAAACACCTCACAGCCATACAACACGTTATAAAAACACCTCACAGCCATACAACACGTTATAAAAACACCTCACAGCCATACAACACGTTATAAAAACACCTCACAGCCATACAACACGTTATAAAAACACCTCACAGCCATAAAACACGTTATAAAAACACCTCACAGCCATAAAACACGTTATAAAAACACCTCACAGCCATAAAACACGTTATAAAAACACCTCACACCCATAAAACACGGAATAAAAACACCTCACAGCCATACAACACGTTATAAAAACACCTCACAGCTATCAAACACGTAATAAAAACACCTCACAGCCATAAAACACGTAATAAAAACACCACCACAAAATTAAAAACACCTCACAGCCATAAAACACGGAATAAAAACACCACCACAAAATTAAAAACACCTCACAGCCATAAAACACGGAATAAAAACACCTCACAGCCATACAACACGTTATAAAAACACCTCACAGCTATCAAACACGTAATAAAAACACCTCACAGCCATAAAACACGTAATAAAAACACCACCACAAAATTAAAAACACCTCACAGCCATAAAACACGGAAAAAAACACCTCACCACCACAAAATTAAAAACACCTCACAGCCATAAAACACGTAAAAAAACACCTCACAGCCATAAAACAGGTAAAAAAAACACCTCACAGCCACGAAATTAAAAACACCTCACCACCACGTCATTTAAAAACACCTCATCACCAACTAATTCAAAACACCTCACCACCACGTAATTCAAAACACGTCATCACCAACTAATTCAAAACACCTCACCACCACATAATTAAAAACACCTCACCACCACGTAATTATAAATACCTCACCACCACGTAATTCAAAACACCTCACCACCATGTGATTTAAAAACACCTCACCACCATGTGATTTAAAAACACCTCACCACCACGTCATTTAAAAACACCTCACCACCACATAATTCAAAATACCTCACCACCACGTGATTCAAAACCACCACAACGTTATTAAAAACACTTCACAACCACGGAAACAAAAGTTTGAGGGAGTCGTTAAGTGACAACACAGACACTGCCCAGATGTGTAGATATCTATCTATAATTCCAGCAATCTCTGTGTGTGTGTGTGTGTGTGTCTGTGTGTCTGTGTGTGTGTTTGTTTGTTTGTCTGTGACCGCTGTTTCTCGACAACCACGGGTCCGATATACTTTAAACTTGCCAGGTATATTGCTGGGGACCCGAGGATGTGCCTTTTCAAGGTTTCATATTAATCGGACAAGTAGTTACCGAGCTATGTCCAAAAAACGATTCAACCAATCAGAGAGCAGCGAGCTATCATGTGTGCCGAACGTGCCGAACAGACTCTGCCTCGGACGGCACATTTGAGAGCGTATTCATTTATTTCACGTTGGCAAACTATGTTGGCGTTAAACTATGTTTTAAAACTAATTAAAACTAATTTGCGATTCTTTCGCTTTCCTGCGCGTTTGTGCACGCTATGGCGATTTCTTTACCAAACTCCGCAAGCCGTTCGCTTTGGACCAAACCATTTCATGTAAATAGAGGGGGGGGGGGATTGTCACCGTACTCGCAAGCCGTTCGCTTTGGACCAAACCATTTCATGTAAATAGAGGGGGGGGGGATTGTCACCGTACTCGCAAGCCGTTCGCTTTGGACCAAACCATTTCATGTAAATAGAGGGGGGGGATATAATTTTAGATATATATATAGTACGGGCATGCCCTAGTATAGATAAATGACTCCACCCGAGTTGCCGTTTTGTCATGGTTTAAACCAATCATAATTCAAACAATTATTTTGCACAAATGTATTTGTAATATACGTGATATCACATTTTATAAACAATTGAAGTTGAAAACTAAAGTTGAAAAAAAAAAATTCCCAAAAAAATTCCCCCCCAAAAAAAAAGATTGGAAATTTTTTGAAAGAAAATACCCTTAGGACATACCGACGGGAGAGATATGTGCATACTAGAAGTTTGGTACGATTTCACAAAAGTTTGAGAAAGTAGTTCAGTGACAAGTCAACACAACACAAGACAACACAGGACAGGACAGACGCTGCACAGATATCTATCTATAATTCCAGCAATCTCTGTGTGTGTGTGTGTGTGTGTGTGTGTGTCTGTGTGTCTGTGTGTCTGTGTGTGTGTTTGTTTGTTTGTCTGTGACCGCTGTTTCTCGACAACCACGGGTCCGATATACTTTAAACTTGCCAGGTATATTGCTGGGGACCCGAGGATGTGCCTTTTCAAGGTTTCATATTAATCGGACAAGTAGTTACCGAGCTATGTCCAAAAAACGATTCAACCAATCAGAGAGCAGCGAGCTATCACGTGTGCCGAACGTGCCGAACAGACTCTGCCTCGGACGGCACATTTGAGAGCGTATTCATTTATTTCACGTTGGCAAACTATGTTGGCGTTAAACTATGTTTTAAAACTAATTAAAACTAATTTGCCATTCTTTCGCTTTCCTGCGCCTTTGTGCACGCTATGGCGATTTCTTTACCAAACTCCGCAAGCCGTTCGCTTTGGACCAAACCATTTCATATAAATAGAGGGGGGGGATTGTCACCGTACTCGCACGCCGTTCGCTTTGGACCAAACCATTTCATGTAAATAGAGGGGGGGATTGTCACCGTACTCGCAAGCCGTTCGCTTTGGACCAAACCATTTCATGTAAATAGAGGGGGGGGATATAATTTTAGATATATATATAGTACGGGCATGCCCTAGTATATATATATGTATATACAAATATACAGTCACGTGAAAAAGTAAGTACACCCCATGCAAAGTTTTGACTTTTTCAACATATTTCAACATACAACTATTTGATCTTCATTTCAACAATATTGATAGATAAAGGTGATATAATCTATCTATAATTCCAGCAATCTCTGTGTGTGTGTGTGTGTGTGTGTGTGTGTGTGTGTGTGTGTGTGTGTGTGTGTGTGTGTGTGTGTGTGTGTGTGTGTGTGTGTGTGTGTGTGTCTGTGTGTCTGTGTGTGTGTTTGTTTGTTTGTCTGTGACCGCTGTTTCTCGACAACCACGGGTCCGATATACTTTAAACTTGCCAGGTATATTGCTGGGGACCCGAGGATGTGCCTTTTCAAGGTTTCATATTAATCGGAAAAGTAGTTACCGAGCTATGTCCAAAAAACGATTCAACCAATCAGAGAGCAGCGAGCTATCACGTGTGCCGAACGTGCCGAACAGACTCTGCCTCGGACGGCACATTTGAGAGCGTATTCATTTATTTCACGTTGGCAAACTATGTTGGCGTTAAACTATGTTTTAAAATTAATTAAAACTAATTTGCGATTCTTTCGCTTTCCTGCGCGTTTGTGCACGCTATGGCGATTTCTTTACCAAACTCCGCAAGCCGTTCGCTTTGGACCAAACCATTTCATGTAAATAGAGGGGGGGGATTGTCACCGTACTCGCAAGCCGTTCGCTTTGGACCAAACCATTTCATGTAAATAGAGGGGGGGGATTGTCACCGTACTCGCAAGCCGTTCGCTTTGGACCAAACCATTTCATGTAAATAGAGGGGGGGGATATAATTTTAGATATATATATAGTACGGGCATGCCCTAGTATAGATAAATGACTCCACCCGAGTTGCCGTTTTGTCATGGTTTAAACCAATCATAATTCAAACAATTATTTTGCACAAATGTATTTGTAATATACGTGATATCACATTTTATAAACAATTGAAGTTGAAAACTAAAGTTGAAAAAAAAAATTCCCAAAAAAATTCCCCCCCAAAAAAAAAGATTGGAAATTTTTTGAAAGAAAATACCCTTAGGACATACCGACGGGAGAGATATGTGCATACTAGAAGTTTGGTACGATTTCACAAAAGTTTGAGAAAGTAGTTCAGTGACAAGTCAACACAACACAAGACAACACAGGACAGGACAGACGCTGCACAGATATATATATATATATATATACAAATATACAGTCACGTGAAAAAGTAAGTACACCCCATGCAAAGTTTTGACTTTTTCAACATATTTCAACATACAACTATTTGATCTTCATTTCAACAATATTGATAGATAAAGGTGATATAATATAACAAATATCATGAAACATTTACATTTTGTAGTCCATTGAATAATTTAAATAAACATAAATGCAAATTTGGCATGTGGAAAAAGTAGGTACACCCCGACATTTATCACTACTTCAAATACCTAAAATTAGAATCAGGTGCACCAGCTCAGGTGCAAATGATAAGAACATCGTTAGAGAGGATCTTGGAGGAACCTGTCTTATTTAAACCTCAGACATTTCGTTTGGTTTGCTGTTTGTTGTTGAAGTGTGCGGCGTCACCATGCCTAGATCAAAAGAGCTCTCTGAGGCCCTCAGAAAGAAGGTTATAGATGCCTACGAGTCTGGGAAGGGATTTAAAAAGATCTCCAAACAATTTGAAATCAATCATTCGACTGTCCGGAAGATCATCTACAAGTGGAGAGGATTCCAAACAACTGCCAACTTGTTCAGGCCAGGCTGCCCCAGCAAGTTCAGCCCGAGAGCAGACCGCAAGACGCTGAAAGAAGTCTCGAAGGCCCCCAGAATGTCATCACGGGACCTACAGGTAGCTCTTGCCACTGTTGATGTCAAAGTGCACGAGTCTACCATTAGAAAGAGGCTGCACAAATTTGATCTGCATGGGAGGTGTGCCAGAGTGTGCCGGCCAGAACTGATTTGATTTGTAATACTCAGTTCCAGAAAGGGGATAATAAGCTTGTTACATACACGTCAGGTGGGTCGACGACAACCGTTGACTACCTGATGGTGCGTAGGCGAGATAGGGGGCTCCTCCGGGACACAAAGGTGATCCCGGGGGAGGAGGCTGTTTCACAGCACCACTTGGTTGTCTGTGACATAAGGGTGAAAGGTGCGAGGAGAGCTCGGCGGGTGAAGTACCAACCGAGAATGAAGATGTTGAGGTTGAAAGAGGTGACAGTAAGGGAGGCATTAAAAGAGAGGCTGAGTAGGGTAGAGGATGATGTGGTTGAGCTTGAAAGTGGTTGGATGTCAATGAAAGCTCGTCTGTTGGGAGCCGTTGGTGAGGTATGTGGATGGACAAAAGGACCACCGAGGCACTTGGAAACATGGTGGTGGGATGATGAAGTTGGAAAGAGGATTGACGAGAAGAGGAAGAAGTTCAACGAGTGGCAGAAGGCGAAGGGTACGGGAGCAGAAACAGCAGAGCATGAAAGTAATAAGGCAGCCAAGAAGGCTGCAAAGAAAGAGGTAGCAAAGGAGCAGGAGGCATGTCGGAAAATGTTCGGACAACGCTTGTATTCGGCAGAGGGTCAGAGAGCAGTATTCAGGATTGCAAAGCAGATAGCGAAAGAGAGGTGTGATGTGATGGGGGTGAGTTGCTTGAAGGATGAAGTGGGACAAATCGTTGTGGACCCAGATGGAATTAAAGGAAGATGGAAAAGATATATGGAAATGCTGTTGAATGCAGAGAATGAATGGGATGGCAACATAGAGAGTAACCCAGTTTTAGGACCGGCAGGGAAGATATCTGAGAAGGAAGTTGAGGAAGCGATAAAAGCAATGAAGAGTAGAAAAGCGGGAGGGCTGACAGGAGTTGTGGGAGATATGTTGAAGGCAGCAGGAAGTTGGGGTGTGAAGAGAATGACAGAGATCTGTAATCTGGCGGTGAAAGAAGGTCGCATTCCAGTGGTTGGGAACTGAGTACCCTCGTCCCTCTATACAAGGCGAAAGGTGACCCTCTAGAGTGTGGCTCGTACCGAGCGATAAAGTTATTGGAGCATGGAATGAAGGTATTGGAAAGGGTGTTGGAGAGGAGGATAAGGAAGAAGGTGAAGATCGAGGAAATGCAGTTTGGATTTATGCCAGGAAGAGGAACGACAGACATGCTTTTTATTGTGAGGCAGTTGCAGGAGAAGTATATGGAGAAGAGGAGAAGTTGTTTCTTGGGTTTGTTGATCTGGAGAAAGCATTCGATAGGGTTCCACGCAAAGTATTGACATGGGCAATGAGGAAGTTAGGAGTGGAGGAATGGTTGATCAGAGTAGTGATGGCAATGTACAAAAGAGCGCGCACAGCTGTAAGGACGAAGGACGGGAACAGTGGTGAGTTTGAGGTGAAGGTGGGAGTGCATCAGGGGTCGGTACTAAGTCCACTACTATTTGTAGCTGTGATGGAGGTGCTGGCTCAGAACGTAAAGGAGGGTTTACCATGGGAGTTGTTGTTTGCAGATGATCTGGTGTTGATTGCGGAAAGTATGGATGGACTGAAGGAAAAGATGAACAAGTTGAAGGAATGTATGGAGACGAAAGGTCTGAAGGTGAATATCGGAAAGACGAAGGTGATGGCAAGTGGTAAAGCATGTGCTGAGGTGGAAAGAACTGGGAAGTGGCCCTGTGCTGTGTGCAGGAAGGGTGTCGGGGTGAACTCCATTCAATGTACAATGTGCGCTGAGTGGGTTCATCAAAAATGTAGTGGTCTGAGAGGGTCATTAACCAGTGTGGCAGCTACATTCAAATGTAAGGTGTGCACAGAGGAAGCTGCAGATGGAGGAAATGTTGAGTTGGATCTTCGAGACGGCATGAAGCTGGAAGGTGTGAAAACATTTTGCTACCTCGGAGACATGCTGAATGGAGAAGGTGGATCAGACTCGGCAACGGTTGCTAGAGTGAGATGTGCATGGAAGAAGATTCGGGAACTGAGTGGCATGCTGATGAGGAGGGGAGTGTCGTTGAAGCTGAAGGGAAAGGTGTATGCTGCATGTGTGAGAAGTGTTATGATTTACGGGAGCGAGACATGGGTAATGAATGTAGAGCAGCAACGAAGGTTGGAAAGGGTGGAAATGCGAATGGATCGATGGATGTGCGGAGTATCGTTGAGAGAGAGGAAGACAAATGATGAATTGCGAAAAATTATGGGAATAGAGACTGTGATGGATGTTGTGAAGAGGAACAGGTTGAGATGGTTTGGTCATGTGTTGAGGAAGGATGAAAGTGACTGATTGAGAAGATTGATGGAAATGAATGTAGAAGGAAGTAGAGGACGGGGAAGACCGAGATAGACCTGGCCAAAGATGGTGGAAGAAGAAATGCGGGCAAGGGAGAGATGGAGAGGAGATAACAAGGAGAGATGCAAAAAATAGGGCAAGATGGAGAAGATTGTCATGGGGAACGCAAGGCTAACCCCCGCTCTAGCAGGGAAAATGGCCTTAAAATGCATGTTGTTGTTGTTGTATGGGAGGTGTGCCAGGAGGAAACCTTTGCTGTCCAGAAAGAACATCAGGGCAAGACTGAAGTTTGCCAATGAACACCTGGGCAAAGACCAGCACTTCTGGAACAATGTGCTCTGGACAGATGAGTCAAAGGTAGAGCTATTTGGCCACAGTACCAGAAGACATGTTTGGCAAAAACCAAAGACAGCATTTGACCACAAGAACCTGATACCAACTGTAAAGCATGGTGGTGGAAATATTATGGTTTGGGGCAGCTTTGCTGCATCAGGGCCTGGGCAGCTCACCATCATAGAATCCACTATGAATTTTTCATTGTACCAGAGGGTGCTTGAGGATAATGTGAGGCCATCTGTCGGTAAGTTGAAGCTCAACCGAATGTTGACCTTGCAACATGACAATGACCCTAAACATACCAGTAAATCCACCAAGGAATGGCTGAAAGAAAGAAATGAAGGGTTCTGGAATGGCCAAGTCAAAGCCCGGATCTAAATCCCATCGAGATGTTGTGGGGGGATTTGAAATGAGCTGTGCATGCAATTATTGTGCATGCTGTGCAACATTTTTTTCTTGAAAAAATTATTGCAAAGTCGATTTTTCATTGTTTTTTGTTCAATTAGATCACCTTTATCTATAGATAGCCTACTGTTTAAATGCAGATCAAATATTGATATGTCCACATGTGTTAAAAAAAATTTAAATAAACATTTCATGGGGTGTACTTACTTTTTCCACATGCGAAATTTGCATTTATGTTTATTTAAATTATACAATGGACAACAAAATGTAAATGTTTCATGATATTTGTTATATTATATCACCTTTATCTATCAATATTGATGAAATGAAGATCAAATAGCTGTATGTTGAAATATGTTGAAAAAGTCAAAACTTTACATGGGGTGTACTTACTTTTTCACGTGACTGTATATACAGTCAAAAGTACCCGGCTTTGCTGGGCAACGCAGACTCGCTTTGTGACAAAAATATTAAGAGGTTGTGGAGGAGATAGGGGAGAGGACGATGGAAGGGTGAGAGAGGGAAGGGAGGTAAAAGAGGGAAGGGGATGGGGAAGGGACGGTAGAGGGGTGAGGGAGGGGAGAAGGGGGAATGGGGGAAGAAGGAGAGGAGGGGGATGGGAGGGGAAAGTGGTGGGGGAGAAAGACTGAGATGGGGGAGCAAATGGGAGGTGGGAGGGAGAGAGGGGAGGAAGAAAGAATGGGGGGTGGGAGAGAGCGAAGCCTCACCACATGTCGCTATACTGTACACTCCGGGAAGGAGGGGTGGTGCAATGAGGGGAGTGCGTGCAAGGGAAATAGAGAGGGGGATGGAGGGGAGAGAAAGAGAGATAGGGTGGGGGAGAGAGAGCAAGAGGATGGTGAGGAGGGAAAGCAAGAGGCCGATGAGGAAGGAGAGCAAGAGGATGGTGAGGAAGGAGAGCAAGAGGATGGTGAGAAGGGAGAGCAAGAGGACAGTGAGGAGGGAGAGCAAGAGGATGATGAGGAGGGAGACCAAGAGGGAGCAGGAGGGGAGGGGGAGAACATACCTCCGACCTGTGCTCCTCAGGCACCATTGTTAATCTGACGGGGCCAGCACCGCCGGTCTCTCTCAAAATCCCACCCATCGCTGGAAAATTCCACCCGTTGCTTCACTGTATCAGGAGGAGGGATCCTCTTCATCTTATTTTTTAAAGTTTTATGGCGTTTTCAGAGCCGTTCGGCTCTCCGTCTACGAGGTTAGTCATAAGTCCCAGGACACGGTTTTAGCTGCTTAAACGAGATTTGTTCATACGATCTACCAGGGTAAGTCATACGCTAGAACATCGCATGGCATCTGTTGATGAACTGGAACAATGCATTCAGGAAGCATTTGGCACCATAACACATGGTATTTTGCGTAGGTTTTCACACCGCGAGTGGAGAAAAAAATATATTGTGCTGTGACAACGGCAGACGTCATATGGATGCACTCAATGTCTCAGGAAGTGCAGTACGGTATTGTAATTTTGTATAACTGTAATGTGTTATTATTACTCCCGCTATTATGTCTCGCTGTTATTACTGTAAATGTTATTACTCCCAGGGTTATGGCTCACCCTGGTAGATAGTATAAACAAATCTTGTATAAACAGCTAAAACCGTGACCTGGGATTTATGACTCACCCTGTACATACGTCACCCTGTATGTACGTCATGCACCCAGAGATAACAGCAGTGACCGAAGGAGCCTTTCGGTAATCTATAGCTGAGTTTCTTCGTAATGCTTTCAGAGGTTGAAGAGGAAGAAGACTTAGCAGAAGCAGACTTGCCCGGTAACAATTTTAGAGTTTAAATCAAAAGTTTCTCGTTGTGTTTGAAAAGGGTCTGGGCATTGTATGTTGCCAAAAATGCAGGTAACAACAAGATAATGAAAACTACTTTATAGCAATAATAATAATAATCTTTCGATTATTTGTTTTTTTACTTCAGGTAGGCTTGCCACAGGAAATGCCAAGATAAGCTATTTATACGTGTTAACATGGCGTTTCTTCAGAGGGAAACCTGCTTGGGGAGGCGGGGATATTATTAGTATTAATATTGTTTTGTCATAACATTAATATGACTAGAACGCCACTCAGTAGAGCGCATACTCCCGCCGTGGGTCAAGTTGGAATAATACGTTTTGTTTAGCATCTCCTCTCCCCAAAACAATAAATGAAAAAGAAAGTAAGCACTATTACTGTCAGAGAATTTATTTTGATATATCTCGGAATTAGAGGAGAAAAACATCATTTAAGAATAAGAATAAAAGCTTTAATGCAGTAAAACAGAAAAAATCTTTCCCAAAAAAAATTCCAAAAAAAATTCCTGGATCCGGAATAATATCCTGAGCTTCACCAAAAACTAATCAATTCTTCCTTATCCCAAGGGCGATTTTTTTTTCGAATTTGCGAAAAAATTTCCCAAAATCAAAATTCTTCCTAATCCCACCAACTTTCATCCAAATCCGTTCAGAACTTTTCCAGATATCTTGTTCACACACACACGAACATACGAACACACACACACACACACACGGATGGACACGATCGAATGCGTTACTCCCTGGCGGGAGTAATAAACCTGAAAAGCGCAGAGCCAGAACCAGAATTATTTATTTGGTCTGGGAAGCCCATGCGAGGGTTCTTCTTCTTCAGGCTCTCACAACCCTGGGTGAATATGTGATCTTTTTTTTTTAAGTTCGAATTTTGCCAAATCTGTTTTATTCCTTTGTTAATATACCTCAGCCATTGACAAATCTGGAACTAAGTCTTTATAAGTTCATCAAATACTGACACCGCGAATGACATTCGCTGAGCTAAATGTTGATATCTCTTCTGAGGTAAAATAAAAATAAAAATAAAGAACAGTTTTAAAGCATTATACGTATCAAACAATACATTTTATGAAACGTGGAAACATAATACACACTTTGGTGGTTTTAAAATGATAGAATATGTCTTTATTAGAAATATTTAAAAAAAGAACATTGAAGACGACGCTGCTAAAAAAAATACACCGCTCTAACGCATAACCACGTGTTTAAACTACATTAACAACAAATATGAAAACTATTTTCATGTCATAATATTAAATATAGAATATATAGAAGATAATGTCCAAAAAAAATGAGCTCGATCTTCCAATGGTAAAAAAAATCCTTCAAAAAATTCCTGGATCGGGAATAATATCCCGAGCTTCACCAAAACTAATCAATTCTTCCTTATCCCGAGGGCAATCATACCACCAACTTTCCTCCAAATCCGTTCAGAACTTTTCCAGATATCTTGATCACAAACACACGAACACACACACACACGGACACGAGAGAATGCATTACTCCCTGGCGGGAGTAAATATAAATATAGCCAAACAGTTCAATCTTGGTTTCAGCAGACAACAGAATCTTGTTTCTCACAGTCTGAGAGTCCTTTAGGTGCTTTTTTGCAAACTCCAATCGGGCTTTCATGTGTCTTTCACTGAGGAAAGGCTTCCGTCTGGCCACTCTGCCATAAAGCCCAGATTGGTGGAGTGTTGCAGTGATGGTTGTTTGTCCTTCTGGAAGTTTCTCCCATCTCCACACAGGATCTCTGGAGCTCAGCCAGAGTGACCATCAGGTGCTTGGTCATCTCTCTTACCAAGGCCCTTCTCCCCCGATTGCTCAGTTTGGCCGGGCGGCCAGCTCTCGGAAGAGTCCTGGTTGTTCCAAACTTCTTCCATTTAAGAATTATGGAGGCCACTGTGCTCTTGGGAACCTTCAATGCGGCAGAATTTTTTTTGTAGGCTTCCCCAGATCTGTGCCTCGACACAATCCTGTCTCTGAGCTCTGCAGGCAGTTTCTTCGACCTCATGGCTTGGTTTTTGCTCTGATATGCATTGTCAGATGTGAGACCTTATATAGACAGGTGTGTGCCTTTCCAAATCATGTCCAATCAATTGAATTTACCACACGTGGATGCCAATCAAGATGTAGAAACAACTCAAAGATGATCAAGAGAAATGGGAGGCACCTGAGCTCAATTTCACTTGTCATAGCAAAGGGTATGAATACTTATGTCAATGTGATATTTCAGTTTTTTCTTTTTAATAAATTTGCAGAACTTTATAAAATCCTGTTTTTTCTTTGTCATTAAGGGGTATTGAGTGTAGATTGATGAGGGAAAAAATAAATTTAAACGATTTGAGCATAAGGCTGCAACAAAACAAAATGTGTGAAAAGTGAAGGGGTCTGAATACTTTCTGAATGCACTGTATATAATCAAGCACACAGCCATGCAATCTCCATAGACAAACAGTGGCAGTAGAATGGGCCATACTGAAAAGCTCAGTGACTTTCAACGTGGCACTGTCGTAGGATGCCACCTTTCCAACAAGTCAGTTCGTCAAATTCTGCCCTGCGAGAGCTGCCCCGGTCAACTGTAAGTGCTGTCATTGTGAAGTGGAAACGTCGAGGAGCAACAACAGCTCAGCCACGAAGTGGTAGGCCACACAAGCTCACAGAACGGGACCGCCGAGTGCTGAAGCGTGCAGCGGGTAAAAATCGTTTGTCCACTACCGTGTGCGAAACTGCCTCTGGAAGCAACGTCAGCACAACAACTGTTCGTCGGGAGCTTCATGAAATGGGTTTCCATGTCCGAGCAGCCACACACAAGCCAAAGATCACCATGTACAATACCAAGCGTCGGCTGGAGTGGTGTAAAGCTTGCCGCCATTGTACTCTGGAGCAGTGGAAACGTGTTCTCTGGAGTGATGAATCACGCTTCACCATCTCGCAGTCCGACGGATGAATCTGGGTTTGGTGGATGCCAAGAGAATGCTACCTGCCCAAATGCATAGTGTTGTAGCGGTTACCGCTGGATGTACATAATCGCCTTGCACCGGCCAGAACACGGCCAGACGCGCCTCTCCCGGGCATGCCCGGACTCACTGTTCCCGGGCACGCCCGAACCTCCCGGGCACGCCCGGTCTCGTCTTTCCCGGGCATGCCCGCTCTCGCCTTTCCAGGGCTCGCCCAGAGCGTCCGGGCATGCCCGCTATCGCCTTTCCAGGGCTCGCCCAGAGCGTCCGGGCATGCCCGCTATCGCCTTTCCAGTGCTCGCCCAGAGCGCCCGGGCACGCCCAGCCTCGACTTGCCAGGCCGCAGCCAAACACGCCCGGGCAGGTCCAGACTCGCCTTTCCAAGGCTCGCCCTTGATACCCGGGCATGCCCGGTATAGCTTTTGCCGGGCAAACTTCCCGACATAAATGTGTATATATATTGTTGCCCGAAAAACGGGCTTGTCAGAATACCTGAGCTGTTTTGTTTCAATAAAGCAACTCGGACGAATTCCGTCTTTGGTCGCGTCAATTCTTTCGACTCGCGTTGGAGCGCAGTTCCTTCATTGGTGACCTACCGACATGGATACGGCAGTGACGCTTAAACTGCCTACCTTCTGGGAGGCTCACGCGGCTGTTTGGTTCGCCCAGGCGGACTCCCAGTTCGCCCTGCGAGGCATCACCGCGGACGACACCCGCTTCCACCATGTTGTGGCGGCGCTCGGTCCCGCCACCGCGGCCCGCGCCTTGAGCCTCCTCCAGCACCCGCCGGCTGCTGACAAATATGACGCGCTGAAGACGCTCCTCCTCGGCGCTTTCGCCCTCTCACCGGCAGCACGCGCACGGCGCCTGCTTGACCTGCCCGAGCTCAGCGACACGCGCCCGTCCGAGCGCATGGACTATATGCTCTCGTTGCTCGGCGAGCACTCTCCAGCATTCCTGTTCCGGGAGCTGTTCCTCCGTCAGCTGCCTAACCCGGTACGCCTCGCCCTGGCTGGCACGTTGATCACGGATTCCCGCGCCCTCGCCAGGGAAGCCGATAAGATCTCCTCGGCGGGCCAGCACGTCGGCGCGGTTACCTGGAGCCCGCCGCCGTCCGAGGCGACGCCCACGACGCCCGAGCGCCCTGCGCGGTTGGAGGCCGAACTGCCGGTGCAACTGGCGGCCGCCACTCCGCACCGCCCACTTCCGACACGACGGCCGGGGCCTCCACCTGACCGGGCGTGGTGTTATTACCACGCCAGGTTCGGACACAAGGCTCGGACGTGCCGGCCCCCGTGCACTTTCGGCAGGTCGGGAAACGGCCGGGCCGGCGTTCATTCCCAGCCATGAGCGCCGGCCACTCGGGCAACTTGCTGTTTATTCGGGACAAAGCGTCTGGACGGCGTTTCCTGTGCGACACCGGCGCCCAACTGAGCGTCATACCTGCCTCCGAGCAGGACAGGCTGGACGCAGTTTGCGGCCCCTCTTTGGTCGCTGCTAATGGCTCGGCCATACGCACTTTCGGCCCACGCGTCGTCACCCTCTGCTTCGGCAGCCAGCGCTTTCAATGGACTTTTGTTACCGCCAGCGTCCCCGTGGCTTTGCTGGGCGCCGACATCCTCTGCACGCACGGGCTGCTGGTCGACGTCAAACGACGTCGCCTTGTCCACGCCGAGACCTTCAGCTCCCTGGCGTGCACAATGAGCAGCTCCGCGCCGACCGAACTGGCGTGCGCCCTCCCGGCAACGAACGAGTTCGCTCGCCTGCTCGTGGAATTCCCGGCCCTCACGCGGCCGACGTTTTCGGCCGTCGCGGTGCGGCACGGGATCGAGCACCACATACCCACTACGGGCCTGCCGGTCTACGCCAGGGCCCGCCGCCTCGACCCAGCCAAGCTCGCCGTGGCAAAGGCCGAATTCGACGCGTTGGAGCACCTCGGCATCGTGCGGCGCTCCGATAGCGCGTGGGCCTCGCCACTGCACATCGTGCCAAAGCCGGGGGGTGGATGGCGCCCGTGTGGCGACTACCGCCGTCTCAATGACGCTACCACCCCCGACAGGTACCCGATCCCGCATATTCAGGACTTTTCCACCCGTTTGGCGGGACGGGTCATCTTTTCGAAAATTGACCTGATACGGGGCTACCACCAGGTACCTGTCCGGGCGGCCGACGTCCCGAAGACGGCCGTCATCACGCCGTTCGGCCTGTTCGAATTTTTGCGGATGCCATTTGGCCTCAAGAACGCAGCCCAGGCGTTCCAGCGCTTGATGGACGGCGTGCTGCGCGACCTGCCGTTTCTTTTCGTCTATCTGGACGACATCCTCGTCGCCAGCACGTCCCGCGCCGAGCACCTCCTCCACCTCCGAACACTGTTCGGTCGCCTCAGCGAGCACGGCTTAATTGTCAACCCGGTCAAATGCCACTTCGGCGCGACGACCGTTGACTTTTTGGGCCACCGCATCACCAAGACCGGGGCCGTGCCGCTGCCGACCAAGGTCGAGGCCATCACCACGTTCCCGCGTCCCCGTTCCATCAAGGCCCTCCAAGAGTTCCTCGGCATGGTGAATTTTTATCACCGATTCGTGCCCCGCGCTGCTCAGCTCATGCGGCCCCTTTACGAGGCCCTCCGGGGCAAGCCGGCCAAGCATGACATTGTTTGGTCCGCGGCCATGGACGTGGCCTTCGCCAGTGCCAAACGGGCCCTCGCCGATGCAATGCTGCTGGCTCACCCGGTGCTCAACGCGCCCATCGCCCTCACTACGGACGCCTCCAACTACGCGGTGGGTGCCGTCCATGAGCAATGGGTGGACGGGGTTTGGCAGCCACTCGCTTTTTTCAGCCGGCAACTCCGGCCGAACGAGTTAAACTACAGCACGTTCGACCGCGAGCTGCTCGGGCTATTCCTGGCCGTTCGCCATTTCCGACACCTCCTGGAGGGCCGCCCGTTCACGGCTTTCGTCGACCACAAGCCGTTGGTCTACGCAATGGCTAAGGTCACGGAGCCGTGGTCGGCCCGCAAGCAGCGCCACCTCTCCGCCGTGTCGGAGTTCACCACGGACATCGAGCACGTCGCCGGCAAAGACAACGCCGTGGCCGACTGCCTTTCGCGGGCCAGCGCGAACGCGGTCCACCTCGGCGTGGACTTCACGCTCATGGCGGCCGACCAGACCACCGACGCCTCGGTGCAGGCACTCCGCGTGGTGGACACGGGCCTCCGCCTGGCCGACATCCCCTTCGCGGGCACCGTCCTGCTCTGCGACGTCTCCCAGGGCCAGCCTCGCCCCATCGTGCCCGTTTCCTGGCATCGCCGCATCTTCGCCTCCATCCACGGCCTTTCTCACCCGGGCCGGAAAGCTTCTCAGAAGCTGGTGTCGGCGCGTTTCGTCTGGCACGGCCTTCGACGAAACATCCGCGACTGGGCCAACGCCTGCACGGCCTGCCAGCGAGCCAAGGTCCACCGCCACACCCAGGCCCCGCTGGCACCTTTCGCCGTGCCTGAACGGCGTTTCGACCACGTCCACGTGGACCTGGTGGGTCCCCTGCCCCCCTCGCGGGGGTTCACCCACCTGCTCACCATGGTGGACAGGACCACCAGGTGGCCGGAGGCCGTGCCCCTCACCTCCACCACCACCACCGACGTGGCGCAGGCGTTCATCGCCACCTGGGTCGCACGCTTCGGCGCACCAGCGGACATCTCGTCCGACCGCGGCCCACAGTTCACGTCTGAGCTTTGGGGCGCGGTCGCCCGTTCGTTGGGGGTCACGCTGCACCGCACCACGGCCTACCACCCCCAAGCCAATGGGTTGTGCGAGCGGTTTCACCGCTCCATGAAGGCCGCACTCATGGCCGGCCTTCAGGACGACGGTTGGGCCGACCGGCTGCCGTGGGTCCTTTTGGGCCTTCGCACGGCCCCCAAGGAAGACCTCCAGGCGTCCGCCGCCGAGCTCGTCTACGGCCAGCCACTCCGCGTCCCGGGCGAATTCGTGCCTGACGCTACCAGTCCCTGGTCCGCCGCTCGCCAGCGCTCGGACCTCCAGGAGGCCGCCCGACGATTTGCCCCCGTGCCGATGTCCCGCCACGGTGGCCCCCAGTCCTACGTCCCCCCGGCGCTTCGCACAGCGGAGTACGTCTTTGTGCGTCATGACGCGCACCGGGGGCCACTCCGGCCGCCGTACGACGGGCCCTTCCTTGTCCTGCGACGGGGCGACAAGTCTTTCATCGTCGACTTCGGCGGCCGGCCGGACCGGATTTCTGTGGACCGCCTCAAACCGGCGCACATGGACGTCGACCAACCACCACGGTTGGCCCTTCCTCCGCGGCGAGGCCGCCCCCCGTCCACAGTTCCCCCCGCTCGACCACCCACCACCACGTCAGACCCCTCCCCACGACCCTCCAGGGGTCGCTTTGGCCGGGTCATCCGGACCCCCCTTAAATTGACCCTGCCGGTGCAGGTCGATTCTGGAGGGGCGTGTGTAGCGGATACCGCTGGATGTACATAATCGCCTTGCACCGGCCAGAACACGGCCAGACGCGCCTCTCCCGGGCATGCCCGGACTCACTGTTCCCGGGCACGCCCGAACCTCCCGGGCACGCCCGGTCTCGTCTTTCCCGGGCATGCCCGCTCTCGCCTTTCCAGGGCTCGCCCAGAGCGTCCGGGCATGCCCGCTATCGCCTTTCCAGGGCTCGCCCAGAGCGTCCGGGCATGCCCGCTATCGCCTTTCCAGTGCTCGCCCAGAGCGCCCGGGCACGCCCAGCCTCGACTTGCCAGGCCGCAGCCAAACACGCCCGGGCAGGTCCAGACTCGCCTTTCCAAGGCTCGCCCTTGATACCCGGGCATGCCCGGTATAGCTTTTGCTGGGCAAACTTCCCGACATAAATGTGTATATATATTGTTGCCCGAAAAACGGGCTTGTCAGAATACCTGAGCTGTTTTGTTTCAATAAAGCAACTCGGACGAATTCCGTCTTTGGTCGCGTCAATTCTTTCGACTCGCGTTGGAGCGCAGTTCCTTCAGTGTCAACTGTAAAGTTTGGTGGAGGAGAAATAATGGCCTGGGGCTGTTTTTCATGGTTCGGGCTTGGCCCCTTAGTTCCAGTGAAGGGAAATCTTAACACTACAGCATACAATGACATTCGAGACGATTGTGTGCTTCCCACTTTGTGGCAACAGTTTGGGGAAGACCCTTCCCTGTTTCAGCATGACAATGCCACTATCCACAAAGGTGGAAGAACGATAAATGGAAGCGAGATGTAGATGGAGTCATCACTGTTTGGTGGGCGGTACAACACACATATGAACAAAAGGTGGGAGCGAAGGGGAAGCCGTAGCCAGAGGTATTCCTGGGGGTGAGGTGGAGAGAGGGCAGTGCAGGACGAGTGAGGAAGAGAGTTTTTTTCATAAAGATAGCAACCCCACCTCCAGGACGAGGCTCAGGTCTATCATACCAGAGGAGGGAGTAACCTGGGAGAGATACCAAGGAATCAGAGACATCATGAAGGAGGAAAGTTTCTGTTAAGCAGATCACGTCTGGTTTGTCAGAAGCAACGTGTATGGAGAGATCAGTCAAGTTTGAGTGAAGGCCCCGGATGTTTGAGGTCCATACCGTTAATGAAGAGGAAGGGGGAGCATTGGATACAGATCAGGGGGGGGGGGAGGGGTAGGGTAAGATGTGGAAGAGGAGGAAGTAATAGGGAGAGCTGTTGAAGGTGTGTCAGAGATTTCAGAATAGCTTGGAGAAAGGGAAGGATGGGGCAGACAAAAAGTTTGATGGTGATTGGGTGAGGCACAGGGAGGTGTTATTTGAGGAGGGGAAGAGCCAGGCAGAAGGTTGGTGGAGATGAAGGTGAAAGTTGGAAGGGGGGAGAAGCTGGGAGGACGCTTTGAGGAGGAGGGGTGAGAGGGGAGTCTAGGAGGGGAGGAGCGAGGGAGAGTCTCGGAGGGGAGGGGTGTGGGGGGAGTTTAGGAGGGAAGGGGCAAGGGGGGAGATTTGAAAGGGATGGGTGATGGGTAAGATTTGGAGGGGAGGGGCAAGGGGTTAGATTTGGAGGGGAGGGGTGATGGGGAAGTTTTGGAGGGGAGGGGTGATGGGGAAGTTTTGGAGGGGAGGGGTGATGGGTAAGATTTGGAGGGGCGGGGTGAGATTGGATTTTAGAAAGTGTACGATTAATGGGAAACGAACATTTATTGCAAAATGAGTTTCTTGTGACCTTCGAGTCAAAAATACGTTTGAGGACGCTGGAGGAGGGGTGGAGTGCAGGAGACGTTCGGGAATGTAGAAAAGAGGAACTGTAAAAGATGAATTTTTTTTTTTGGAATGAATAGATTTGGTGAGCAAGTCGAAAGCATCCTTTTATAGAAGAAGAAGAAAAAGGTGTTATAATATACTACAGAATACAGTTCTTCAGGGGAACGTTTAAACATTTTTTTAAATGAGCAGTCAAAACTATCTGGGGAAATGGAAAATGGAAATGGGGGTGAAACACGTGATCGAAGAACGAACGAACAAATAAGAACAATGAAAAACTAATAAGAACAAAGAATAAGAACAGAGAAGGAAAAAAAAATTTTTTTTTTTTTTTTGAGTTGAGATTTTAAACAAGGAAGTATGGGGTGAAAGACTGGGACAAAAACAGAGAACGAAAGTAATTGCAGCACAATCGACGGACCGCTGAGAGAAAAATAAAGCCTCAAGGTAGGGCACGGTAGCCTACTAGGCCTCAAAATACGCGACACGAATTAACCCGACGATTTTGTATACAGGTAGATTTCTGGGGTTCTTAGAGACTTCTTTCAGCATCTTGCGGTCTGCTCTCGGGCTGACCTTGCTGGGCGGCCTGGCCTGAACAAGTTGGCAGTTGTTTGGAATCTTCTCCACTTGTAGATGATCTTTTGGACAGTCGAATGATTGATTTCAAATTGTTTGGAGATCTTTTTAAATCCTGAAGGCCTCAGAGAGCTCTTTTGATCTAGGCATGGTGACGCTGCACACTTCAACAACAAAGAGCAAACCAAACTAAATGTCTGTGGTTTAAATAAGACAGGTTCCTCCAAGATCCTCTCTAACGATGTTCTAATCATTTGCACCTGAGCTGGTGCACCTGATTCTAATTTTAAGTATTTGAAGTTGTGATAAATGTAGGGGTGTACTTACTTTTTCCACATGCGAAATTTGCATTTATGTTTATTTAAATTATACAATGGACTACAAAATGTAAATGTTTCATGATATTTGTTATATTATATCACCTTTATCTGTCAATATTGTTGAAATATGTTGAAAAAGCTGTAAGTTGAAATATGTTGAAAAAGTCAAAACTTTACATGGGGTGTACTTACTTTTTCACGTGACTGTATATACGTATATACATATATATATATATATATATATATATATATATATATATATAAAAATAGTGTTTTTATTACTAATAGTGTTTTTATTACTCTTGTTATTATAAGAAGCCTTGGAAAAAATGCCACAATTAGCTGTTTTAACAGGGATATACACCTCAACACAGATTTCACCCAAGGTGGACAACCCCTTTGGGGTCGGGATGGGTGAGGGGGGGGGGGAGGGGGTGGAGAAATCGCTACAACCACTATTGTGTGACCCTTATTCCTCCTGTCAAGTTTGGTTTGAGATTGGATAAGTATGACTGAATGTATTACAGTTAGACAGGCAGACAGACAGCAAATTGCATATTTTAGTGTGAATGATGATTATGAATTATGTCAAAACACATTTTCCAAATGAACCTTTTATTAATAACTGAAGATATCAAACTAAACACTATTATAGTTGAAGGAGGTTACATGTCAGGAATACCTGCAAAAAAAACTTTTCTTGTACTTTTCAATAAGGTAACTGTAACATAAAGCAAGTACTGACTGTATATACAGTATATATATATATATATATATTGTTACAGACGTGGCTTAGATGTTAGTTTACCGAGCGGTTTTGGTATGACCACGTCTGCACAAGTTACCGATTATACTCGACGTTGACGAAGCCGCGCCACGCTGGCTCAATAAGAAAAAGAAGACACCCGGCTGGATTACAATAACACAATACGACACCAATGTTTCGATTCTCAAGTATATTCGTACGGAAAAGGTTAGATTACAGGGGCTAGAGGTATATTACAGGAAGACAGGCACTTAGACACACTCTTATATTAACCCCGGACAGACGACAGACACACGGGACAACGGCTGACTCACACGGGGGTTTGATGGCTAGGAAAGGCAGGATCGATGGCTCCAGGTCCTCCTGGGCTCGGGGCAGGGTACAGTACGGTCCGGTCCAAAGATGCGGAAGGTTGCACAGCGCTCGAGGTGGTAACGTTCTTTCACAGGCGGGTTCTCTTCCTCTCAGCGGTCGTAGGCAACGTTCTTTCTCCAGCTAGGGGCGCATCTGACTCAGCGCTCGCAGGTGGCTTTCCTTCTCCAAGCTGGGTGCGCATCTCTCTCACATCCGGCGCGGGGCCGCGTATATCCGGCGGGGAGTGACACGCCCTCGGCTCGTTAGCTCCGCCTCGTGGAATCGGCACGTTGCTTCTCATTGGGTGCGTGCGGGGGGTTTACCAGGCTCCGCCCTTGACGAGGAGCTGACAAGGAGCCCCTTCGTGGTAACCCCGTGGAGCGCATGGTCTGGAGCTAATCGAGCCGGTGTGAGGACGCATCCTCCCCCGCTCCGCCGCCATCTCCTCTGTTGTTGTTGTAATTGTTGGGGAAGAAGATGGAAGGAGGTATGGGAAAGGTCCTAAACTCACTACTGATGCCATATAATCACATTCTGGTGCAACGAAGAGTCATAATTAATGGAGACGAGGCCTTAACTGACATAGAATAAGAATAACTAGGAAGATGTCCGAAAGTTGTCTACGTGTGGTGCGGTGGACCTGGGCACGACATTTAATGGGGGAATAAGGGGAAGGTCGGCTCTACTGATTGTTATTTACATGCAATGGGACTAGGGAATGGGGGATCGGGGAAAGTTGGGGAGTATTGGAGAAAATAGGGGAATATTTACAAGCGGATATGGAGGCCAAATTCCATATTCGCAACATTGCACCCTTCTCTACCCTCGGGGCGTCCCGACCCGATAAATTTTTACCTACTTTAGTGTGGCACGCAATGTAGTTCCCTCTACTATTAACTCTACCCTGAGTGCGACAGTTTTACAGATATTCACAAATGAGTAAATATGTCCCCCTGCGACGTTGCACCCTTCTCCTCACAGAAACACACCCACAGGATAACCGAATCCGGAAAGAATTCTCAAACTAAACATACAGCCGGTAGGGAGCATTATTTACAAGATTACGCTGATATCTACACTACGATCCAGGACCTGTTTTTGGAGGAACACATGCAGATGTTATGCATAGAGAGAGCGCGCTTGCCAGCATCGATACACCAACCCACGAGTGCTCTGTGGCCGACGGCCTTTAATAACGTACAGAGCACCCTTTCCCAGCATCAAAAGCACCACCCCACCACCAATCGGTGCAGTCACCATTGTTCATTGGAATAAAAATAAATTCGACAACCCCTAACCCTGCAGGTGTCTCTTGCTCTTCGTGTGGCCTTCAGTGGTGTTAATTAACAGTGGTTCACCTTTATGGCATAGGTGCCACGTTGACCCATAGGTCCATCCCCGGGTGGTGCTTGGCCGCAAACGAACTGCGGTCCATTGTGGGTGGCCACAAACATTGCGGTCCATATGGTGTATCGATCCCGGCAGCAAACAGCGAAAGTGCAGGCCCACAACTGCGCAGCCAGCACCTCTCTCTCCTCTCTCTCTACCCCAAAGCCAGATCCTCGGAGGTGGGAGACAAAAGAAGCAGACAAGTGAGTAAGGTGGTAAGGGCGCAAAAGTGCACGCAATACAAGATGATGCACACTGGGGGCACATGGGAACCAGGTGAGACAGGTACGTTCCTATCGTACGCCCCCCCCCCCCACCAGGTAACCTACATGGCCCCTCCCTTACCCCTTACTGTATCCACAAAACAACACTACCCATAAACATCTACTTTACAAATCGACAAACATCCCTACTGTCTTCCCCGTTCCTCCCATAAACCAAATTCGTCTTCTCTCCCTCCTAACCAATCAAATTTGCCATTTTCAACTCTCATCAAAATTTGCCATTTTCAACTCAACATCAAAATTTGCCATTACCCATTCATCATCAGTCCCTCCTAGGGAGGGAGAGATGGAATCACTCCAATGTCTCATCCACGTCGTGATGCGTCTCACAAATCCTCACAGCAATCCTTACTTCTGCAACACAAACAAAGAAAACACAGGTGTGGAGTCATCATCATCACCACAGGTAAGTGGCTGCGTATGGTGCGACAGGTTCATCAATCCTAACTATTTCCTAAATGACTTTAACAACTTTACACTACCCGGGGTCTTTCTCCGGCCAAACCATTGGCCCTCTTACACTATGGGTTCTAAAAACCAATTCCCATTGGCCAAACTGTGGTGCTCTTCAATTTGGGGTCTCACTCCCCCGATTCATCTCCCGGTGCCCTCGTACAATTTCTGGGCTGCGACGTGTACCTCTCCCAGTGGGTCTACCCACCTGCACACCTCCACCACTGCAGTTGCCTCCGAGCTTACCTGCTCCTCACCCTAACCTAACTACCTGGGGAAGGCCCTCTGGCTCTCTCCCCACTCCGTGCCCTCTCTGGCACTGGGCTGCCCGATCCACACCCGGGATCCTCAGGCACCCACTCACAACTACCGGCTCCCAGAGCCCACCTGCGGCCTCACCTGGCCGACATCCTCACAGTGGTGGAGTGCCCAACCAACTACACACACTAACAGGCTACACGCCCAGCCATTTCCACAACACTAATGCACCCATTCACAACACCATTCTGCAACCGCACCACAGATGCCAATATCCAACCACAATTTACCTGTACCCTCTACCTAACACTTACACTACCCGCCCCGGGTACTCGTGAAAGGGGTCCACTCTTCCCCCATCCACACCTTCGCACCATGCACACCACTCCGTACCACTTACTCCAACTCTCTCCACACACCTGTATTTGCACACCTGTGCTCTCACACCTGGTGCCACCTGCACCCTTCTCTCCCCAAGCGCATTCGCGCTGATCCACACACTCACTACTCACACACTGCTCCACACACCTGTCCAGTTGCACACCTGTGCAATCACACCTGTTCCACCCTCACACACACACGGCATCATCTCATCTAACTACTCCCTTCTGAAACTTGCGCTTCCCAGTCGTCCCTTTAAACTATTGCGCTCCCTCGTCATTATCATCCATACTAATCTACCTGCGTCCCCACTACAGGTATCAGTCACTAACTAATCTTAACGTTACCTACTGTCATCTTCTCTAGATCCCTACACACAATATATCCTAACCCACCCGGGCTAGTTTTCACTGCCATACACCCCATAAGCTATAGCTCCTTTGCCCCCCCCTGTGAGGGATGGTGGATTTGCCATCCCACCACATCGGGGGTCTCTCACTATCAATTTTGCACGTCAAATTTCAACAATTCAAAAATTTTCTATTTACTGCCAATTCTATTCACTTTTCTAAATTTTGTATCAAATCACTACTATCACTATCACCATCACCCGTCTACTTATTAGGTACTCTCGGTGCGCCAATTCACATCTACAGCCCGGCTTCGTACAGCCAAGCCATGAATGCGAATTCTTTTGTGCTGGCGGCTGGATGCGTCCGGCGCTCGGTGCAGGGAAGGAGGTTTACCCGGCCCGAGATCCCACGCACCTTCTCGGCGTGGAGCCATCCAATGTCCCGATCTCGACCTGCCGGCACGTCTCACCAAAAAGTGGTCGCCATGACGACCCTTTCTATCGGGCTGCCAGATCCGCCTAGTGGAGCACGGACGTTCAAAGCGAGGCCCAGCACGGATCGCGCACGGCGGTCCTTTCGAACCCGCCGTGGCTCGGATCCCCGCTGGTTCTCGCGGCACGCGAAACCCGGCACGCACCGAGGGCCCGCTTCGGCTAAAAGTCGACCTAACCTTTAACCCGGTCACCGTCGATGCTTCACCTGCTTGCTTACACCCCGCAGCCCGTTCCTTGCTCCTTGTACCGTTCCTTACACACCCAGGTACACCCATTCCACTCACAGCCTTGGTCACACACCTGACCACCGAACACTTTGGCACACATTCGTTGCTCGCACACCTCACCAATACACCGCTTCGCGCCCCCTCCTCGGTCACCTCCTCTGTGACAATCACAGGTGTGCTCTCATTCGCACACCCAACCACGTGCCTCACCACCAACTCCAGCGTGCATTCCCACTCACGCTCTACCATTCCAGGTGTGCATCCTTCCATCCCAGGTGTACATCCTCGCTCACCTGTCACAACTAACTCACGCTCCATGTCACTCTCACTACTTTCACCTCCATTCCTGACAGCGCACTCACCCTTACTCTTGACAGCGCACTCTTTCCTCATGCACCTGTCCGTCACACACCTTTCTCGCGCACACTCTCCCGTTACACCCTCTGTAACACTCACCACAGGTGGACACTCTTCCTTTCTTCTGACAGCGCACTCTTTCCCCATGCACCTGTCCGTCACACACCTTTCTCGCGCACACTCTCCAGTTACACCCTCTGTAACACTCACCACAGGTGTGCATTCTTCCTTGCCTTTGACAGCGCACTCTTTCCCCATGCACCTGTCCGTCACACACCTTCCTCGCGCACACTCTCCCGTCACACCCTCTGTAACACTCACCACACCGCGCTTCCATGTGCTCCCTCGCACACACGCTACGACCGACTCACTTTCGCCAGCACCCTCACTCCTTGGCACGCACTTTTTCCTCACACACCCCAGAGTCGGACTTTCTTGCACACCTCCATTTTCGCACACCAGACCTGTCGCACACTTCACCAACGGCCTCTCACGAACACCCGGGTCTATCTCGACCCCCAAGCCTCTTAAATCACCTGGCGCATCATACGCACGACCATATTGGTCACCACTTACACCGGGTCCTCTTCCTCTTCGCTTCTCCTCCATCACCTGCGAATCCCTCATCCGGTTAACGAGCACATCACGATCCAAACACAGACTTTGGACCAATTCTTTTATCTCCTCTTTTATCTCTTTGTTATCCCCTCTCCGTCGCTTCTTAATTTCGCTCACCCCTTCTTCCACTTCTTCTAATTTGTGCCTCACCTCTTTTATTCCCCGGTACGTCTCCTCCAGCTCGTCCTCTAAGGCTACCTTGACCGTTTCCAGGTGCGTCCTCACCTGCCGGTCCTTCGTCTCCATTACCTCTATCACCTCGTCCATTTTCCTCGTCAGGTCCTCATGCACCGTCTGGCACTCTTTTTTAATTACCCCTACGTCCTTTTTCATCTCCTTCTGTGTCGATTTTAAACCCTCTATTACCGCTGTGTTCTTCTTTACCTGGTCCGTTAGTTCTTTTTGTCCCTCTGTTAGCTGCTCCACCTCCTGCGTCAGGACCTCTATGCCCCCCTGTAACTTTACAGTCCCCTTTCTCACCTCCTTCTCCATGTGCTCCTTACAGTGCCTCACCTCCTCGCGCACTCCTCCGACCTCCTCACTCACTCCTCTTCTGATCTCCTCTCCCATCACTTGCATCTCCTGCCCAGATGCCACTCTCATCTGCTCCATTTCCTCCCTGTGAGCATCCAGTTTGGTTTCTACCCCCATTCTGACCCCCTCTATCTGCTGCTCCATTTGTTTAACTTCCCTTTCCGCTTGGTCCCTCATGTCCCTCAATTTGCCTTCCATACTGTTTTCTAACCCCTCTAACCCATTTTTCACTCCCTCTATCTGATTCCCCTGGGCAGCCATTCTATTTTCTACCCCCGTCATTGTACCCGTGCTTTCCTCCGCTTCGCTCAACCAGCGCTTTTCGACCCGCGTTACTTCCTTGTGCACCCCTGGGACCCTTTCGCCCAACTTGCGGTCTCTGTCCCTCTGCTCCCTTTCCTTCCTATCGGCCCTCATTCCGTTTATTGTTGCTTCGATTTGCTCACTCTGAGCCTCCATTTTATTACTCAACCGCTCACTAAATCGCTCAATTTGGCTCTCCATACTCATCTGTACAGCTGCCTGTAACTGCGCAATGAGGGCCTGCATGTCAATCGGCTGCATGTTAAAGCCCGTTGATACAGCGGGCTCGGCTACCGCGCGCTCTTGCGAGGCGCCATTTTGCGTGCCTGCTACCCTCGCTGTTTCGCTCTCCTCATGTCCCTCAATTTGGTCCTGGACCGACCCTGCTTCACTCTCCCCTACCGGACCCCAGCCGTCTTGATCCGCCATGGCGCGACTTTCAAAATTCGAGTTTCGTAACACAAATTCGAAATTTCGCCGTTATAATTTCGTCGAGCGCAGTAACCGCGGGACCGCGCTCGGGATCGATTTGGTCGAGCGCCGTACGCGCTCCGGATCGATTTTCCCTCCCAAAATTTGGGCCTAACTAATTTAGTCCCGGGTCCGAATCTCACTCCTCGACACCAATTGTTACTCTAATAGTACAATTGGTGTTCCAAAATTTGGGCTAAATAAATTTAGTCCCAGGTTCGAATCCAACTCCTGACAACCAATTGTTACAGACGTGGCTTAGATGTTAGTTTACCGAGCGGTTTTGGTATGACCACGTCTGCACAAGTTACCGATTATACTCGACGTTGACGAAGCCGCGCCACGCTGGCTCAATAAGAAAAAGAAGACACCCGGCTGGATTACAATAACACAATACGACACCAATGTTTCGATTCTCAAGTATATTCGTACGGAAAAGGTTAGATTACAGGGGCTAGAGGTATATTACAGGAAGACAGGCACTTAGACACACTCTTATATTAACCCCGGACAGACGACAGACACACGGGACAACGGCTGACTCACACGGGGGTTTGATGGCTAGGAAAGGCAGGATCGATGGCTCCAGGTCCTCCTGGGCTCGGGGCAGGGTACAGTACGGTCCGGTCCAAAGATGCGGAAGGTTGCACAGCGCTCGAGGTGGTAACGTTCTTTCACAGGCGGGTTCTCTTCCTCTCAGCGGTCGTAGGCAACGTTCTTTCTCCAGCTAGGGGCGCATCTGACTCAGCGCTCGCAGGTGGCTTTCCTTCTCCAAGCTGGGTGCGCATCTCTCTCACATCCGGCGCGGGGCCGCGTATATCCGGCGGGGAGTGACACGCCCTCGGCTCGTTAGCTCCGCCTCGTGGAATCGGCACGTTGCTTCTCATTGGGTGCGTGCGGGGGGTTTACCAGGCTCCGCCCTTGACGAGGAGCTGACAAGGAGCCCCTTCGTGGTAACCCCGTGGAGCGCATGGTCTGGAGCTAATCGAGCCGGTGTGAGGACGCATCCTCCCCCGCTCCGCCGCCATCTCCTCTGTTGTTGTTGTAATTGTTGGGGAAGAAGATGGAAGGAGGTATGGGAAAGGTCCTAAACTCACTACTGATGCCATATAATCACATTCTGGTGCAACGAAGAGTCATAATTAATGGAGACGAGGCCTTAACTGACATAGAATAAGAATAACTAGGAAGATGTCCGAAAGTTGTCTACGTGTGGTGCGGTGGACCTGGGCACGACATTTAATGGGGGAATAAGGGGAAGGTCGGCTCTACTGATTGTTATTTACATGCAATGGGACTAGGGAATGGGGGATCGGGGAAAGTTGGGGAGTATTGGAGAAAATAGGGGAATATTTACAAGCGGATATGGAGGCCAAATTCCATATTCGCAACAATATATATATATATATAATTTTTTTTTGTATACAAGATCGAGGCTCGTGAAAGAGCGAACATTAATCACACAGAAAGACAAACCGACACATAAAACATATAACATCGGGAGCGGTAGACAAGATGGGGAGAGAGGGGGAAGGACACAAACACAACATTTGAGAGCAGGGACCGAGAGACATGGAGACATCGAGAGATCTGAGAGAGGGCGAGGGCTTTGGGGGGGGGGCATGGGAAGGGGGCGGTGGGAGAGGTATAAAACATATGGACACTGCCAGGACTTCCAGGAAAGAAGTTGGAATTTCAAACAAGGTGGATCTGGGGTGAATTAGCGGGGGTAGAAAAGATCAAGGTTTTGGATGGGGGAAGATAAGAGATGGTGGTGAACAGCTGTTTTAAAGACCTGGAGGGAGGAGTGGGATTGAAGGGAGTGTGGGAGTTTGTTCCAGAGGCGGGAGAAAAGAGGAATGAAAGAGTGAAGGTGAGCAGAGAGTCGAGATTTTGGCAGTTTAACCATCAGAGGCTTGCTGGCAGATCTTGTGCGACCTGTAGGAATATTTGGGGGACAGAGCACAGAGAGAGCTGGGGGAGCAAGGCCGGAGAGGAGTCGGTAGAAGACAGAAAGACCACCTACCTGCCTGCGGTGAGTGAGTGAAATATATATATTTATATATAATATTATATATATATATATATATATATATATATATATATATATATATATATATATATATATATATATTGTTACATATTTATGTGAATGTATGTGAATTACCATTCAGGGCTTTGCTTATCCATGTGTAATAGATTAAGGGTTGTTGTGGTTGGAGGGTCAGGAGCCCTTCTGAAAAAGTGTCCGGAAACGGAAGTGACCGGAAACGGAAGAGAAAAAGACACGAGGAAGAAAAGGACGAGTATTCTTCTTCTTCCTCGCCCCGCTCCGACGAAAGGTGGGATCGACCTTGCGCTGGGTGGAAAAGCGGCGTTCCGAAGCCCGTCTGGCGAGAGGAGTTACCGGGACGTGTACCTACCCGGTGGAGACGTCAAGTTGACGTGGGGCCGTGCATCGACCCCGCGTCTGGCACCGTTCGCGGCACCGTCTAAACAGACGCGTACGGGTCGCACGTGGGGCCTAACACGCCTTGCAAGCGGCGTGGGGCTTTTGGCTTGATTTACCGTACCCGCTTCGCGTGGCCACGAGGGGCTGCAGCCGCGGTGCCTGGTACGATACCTGCCCGGTGGAAACACGTCCACCCGGGGTTCGTTCAACCGCCCGAGAGCGGCGACGCCGACCAGCATCTCGGTCAGGAGGGGCCCAGAGACATTGTGAGGGGCAGAGACCAAAAGGGGGTCGTGAGTACAGAAGTGGACACACCTATATAAGATGGCCATCTTAAGCATATAGGGAATTGATTGTGGATTGGGGAATTGTTGATGGTTGTTTGTTGTTGATTGCTCGGGGAATATCCGTGATTGTATCATTGAAATCGTATGCTATCCTTACCCTGGAAATATATCATTGCACATAAGTTTCTCTTGGGTGGAATTCATAGGGATTGCGTTGCGAAAGCGCATATATATAATACTACTTGCTGGCGAAGGTCCTCTCACGGTCCGGGGGTCACCGAGACCAGGTAGTCACCGAGGGGACCACATAACAGAATTGGGGGCTCGTCCAAATTACGATTACGCAATTGGGTCTACGTCCGGGATCTAAAAGTGTATTTGTATAAAATAATAAAATAATATTTTTATTAATTAAAATTTATTAATTAAGTATTAATTGGAAAATTTTTGGGGAAATTGGGGTAAAGTCTTGGGTGAAGGTTAACAGGTGTTAACGATAGTCACCATGGCGTTTGTGGCACAGAACTTTGCGGTAACACCGAGTGAGGCACAGTTCCGAGCGTTACTAAAGTCGGACCTCTTGAAATTGGCCAAACATTTTAACTTGGAGGTCCGAACTAATTTGAGGAAGGCAGAGTTGCAGGCCACGGTGATACAATCTATGGTGGGATTAGGAACATGGGACGAGTTAGCCTGGGAGTGGCTACCCGAAGAACCAGAAGACGTGGAGCTCCGGAAACTGGAGTTGCAATTACGGAGCCAGGAACGGATTAAAGAAGAAGAAAGGAAAGCAGAAGAGAGGAGAGAAGAGAAACAAGCAGAGGAAAGGAGAGTGGAACGGGAACTCCAGGAAAGGTTAGCAGAAGAAGAAAGGAAAGCAGAAAAGGAAAGAGCAGAAGAAGAAAGGAAAGCAGAAAAGGAAAGAGCAGAAGAAGAAAGGAAAGCAGAAAAGGAAAGAGCAGAAGAAGAAAGGAAAGCAGAAGAGAGGAGAGAAGAGAAACAAGCAGAGGAAAGGAGAGTGGAACGAGAACTCCAGGAAAGGTTAAAAGAAGAGGAAAGGAAAGCAGAAGCGAGGAGAGAAGAGAAACAAGCAGAGGAAAGGAGAGTGGAAAGAGAACTCCAGGAAAGGTTAGAAGGGAGAAAAGCAGAGGAGAGGAGAGCTGCAAGGGACCTCGAAGCAGAGGAGAGAAAAGCGGAAAGGGAATTAAAGGAACGTGACATGGAGCTTCAGCAAGAAATCAAATTCAAGGAGCTGGAGTTAATGAGAGAACGGGGAGAGGCACCACCCTTGCTGACGGGGTCGACACCTAACCAGAAAACCTGGGATGTGGGCAGACATGTGAGGCTGGTTCCACCGTTCAGTGAAAAGGAAGTCGCGAAATTTTTCCACACTTTGAGAAAGTGGCTCGACAATTAAACTGGCCGGAGGAGGCCTGGACCATACTCGTGCAAAGTGTGCTGGTGGGGAAAGCTCAGGAAATTTATTCGGCGCTACCAATGGACCAATGTGCAGATTATGAGGTACTGAAGAAGCACATCCTCAAGGCCTATGAGTTGGTTCCGGAAGCTTACAGGCAAAAATTCAGGAATGCCAGGAAGAGGGAGAGTGAGACCCATGTGGAGTTTGCCAGAGTGAAAGAAAACATGTTTGATCGGTGGTGTGAGTCAAAAGGAGTCGGGAAAGACTTCGAAACATTGCGTGACTTGATCCTGGTGGAGGAATTCCAGCAGTGTGTCCACGAGGACATCAAAGTGTACCTGCAGGAAAAGAAAGTACCAAAGTTGTGGGACGCAGCCACCATGGCAGATGATTATGCCTTAACCCACCGAATAGGGGTCCACAAACCTAACTCCTCGCCTAGACTTCAGCAGGGGAGTTATGGAACACCCGGTGCGGAGAACGACAATACCTGGCGGCGGCCTCGAGAGGAGTATGGGGACAACGCGGATACCCCACCTGTTCGAAATCAGAGGGATGCGGGCCCAAGACAAACTTATATTTCGGGGGGCCCGAGGCAGACCATGAGTTTTTCCTCCGGGCCTACTTGCGCTTTTTGCAAAAAACCTGGACACTTGATGTCCAGTTGTTACCGCATGAAAAGGGAAGACCCAGAGCGGAGTCCGACTATTACGACTCCAAATGCAATGGCCATTGTGAGAAATCGCCATCAAAAGGGTTACCAACCATTTATTACCTTCGCAAAAGCGGAAGGTTATGTTTTGATCGCTGTGTATTTATTTGTATGTCTGTGTGTGTGTGGGTGTGTATGTTATTCGCATAACTCAAAAAGTATTCAACCGAATTGCATGAAATTTGGTGGGATGATTGGTTATTATACGGGACACATTTGATTAGATTTTGGGAGCAATCGGGTCAAAGGTCAAGGTCAAGGTCACGAAAAGGTCAAAATCGTATTTTAGTACAGTACAGAACAGTAGCTGCGGCGAAGGTATGCGCTCTACCGAGTGCCCGTTCTAGTTTCAGAGGGGTTTGTGTCACGGGATGGAGCCTCGACTAACCGGAGACCGGTTAGGATAATGAGGGACACAGGAGCACATCAATCTTTAATGCTTGAAGGCATTTTGCCATGGTCCGAGGAGACGGCAACGGGGGATAGTGTTCGTTTACAGGGGATCGGGGGCGGTGTTAGTGCTCCACTTCATGTCATCCATTTGGAGTCCGATTTGGTGTCAGGACCGGTCACCGTCGGTTTACAAGCCACGCTTCCTGTAGAGGGTGTATCTGTGGTTATCGGGAATGATTTGGCCGGGGGTCAAGTTTATGGTAACCTGAGGGTTGGTAAAGAGCCCAGCAGGGAAAATAACACCACACCAGCTCGGGAGGGCGACAAAAGTACCAAGTTATTTGTAGGGGGACTGAACTTCAAAACAGAGGAAGAAGTTCTGACCTCTGTCTTCAACAGATATGGGCCGCTGGTGGAAGTGCAGTTGGTAAGAGACAGGGAAACGCAACAGTCAAGAGGGTTCGGCTTTGTCACGTTTGCAAGCACAAAAGACGCCAGAGAGGCAGAGAAGAATTGGAATGGCAAGGATTTGGAGGGTCGGACCATAACAGTAAGGAAGGCATTTCGTAGGCGTCGAGAGGTCTACAGGAGAGGACAACTGGGCGGTAGTGTTGGTGGTGGCCGCAATCAATATTATTATGGAGGCTCCCTGAGTTACGGCAGCTCCCGAACGAAGGATTGTCAAAGTAGTGGCCGAGAAGGAGACCGCTATTCATGGGACTACAGGGACAAGCGGTCCCACCATAATTATTAGGGAAGTTCTGAGAAGTTGAAGCACTGAAGGCGGCGGAGCCGCCGAGCCAAGATTCCTACACGGATTAACCGTGAACGCCGTTCCTAAAGGCGTCCATGTAGTGAACTTTCATGCACGGACTAACCGTGAACTCCACGTTCCTCAAGGCGCCCATGTAGAGAACTTTCCTGCACGGACTAACCGTGAACTCCACGTTCCTAAAGGCATCCATGTAGTGAATACTCGGCTTGGCCTCCCGGAAAAAGTGCTATCGAGTTGCTTAACTTTGGATCTTTGATCAACCCCTTAACCTTCATTCACAAGAAACTGACAGTCAAAGTCAGAGGGTCATGAGATGGAGCTTGGCTTGGCAGGAGTCCAAGGGGAAATTGAACATGTAAAGGGCAGGGACAATGTCGTGGCTGGTGCTTTGTCCAGAAGGAATTACCTTTGAAAATCTCTGGGGGTTGTGTGAAATTTTGTTGCTTTATTGTTAAGTGATAACTGTGCCCGGGGGGAACTGATAAGGTGGGGGGGTTGAGTTATCTGGTTTGTTTATCCAAATTGGCCGGCAAAGAAAGTTTTCGCTGGGTTCAAACTTTCTTTCTTGAAGGGGGGGAGTGTTACATATTTATGTGAATGTATGTGAATTACCATTCAGGTCTTTGCTTATCCATGTGTAATAGATTAAGGGTTGTTGTGGTTGGAGGGTCAGGAGCCCTTCTGAAAAAGTGTCCAGAAACGGAAGTGACCGGAAACGGAAGAGAAAAAGACACGAGGAAGAAAAGGACGAGTATTCTTCTTCTTCCTCGCCCCGCTCCGACGAAAGGTGGGATCGACCTTGCGCTGGGTGGAAAAGCGGCGTTCCGAAGCCCGTCTGGCGAGAGGAGTTACCGGGACGTGTACCTACCCGGTGGAGACGTCAAGTTGACGTGGGGCCGTGCATCGACCCCGCGTCTGGCACCGTTCGCGGCACCGTCTAAACAGACGCGTACGGGTCGCACGTGGGGCCTAACACGCCTTGCAAGCGGCGTGGGGCTTTTGGCTTGATTTACCGTACCTGCTTCGCGTGGCCACGAGGGGCTGCAGCCGCGGTGCCTGGTACGATACCTGCCCGGTGGAAACACGTCCACCCGGGGTTCGTTCAACCGCCCGAGAGCGGCGACGCCGACCAGCATCTCGGTCAGGAGGGGCCCAGAGACATTGTGAGGGGCAGAGACCAAAAGGGGGTCGTGAGTACAGAAGTGGACACACCTATATAAGATGGCCATCTTAAGCATATAGGGAATTGATTGTGGATTGGGGAATTGTTGATGGTTGTTTGTTGTTGATTGCTCGGGGAATATCCGTGATTGTATCATTGAAATCGTATGCTATCCTTACCCTGGAAATATATCATTGCACATCAGTTTCTCTTGGGTGGAATTCATAGGGATTGCGTTGCGAAAGCGCATATATATAATACTACTTGCTGGCGAAGGTCCTCTCACGGTCCGGGGGTCACCGAGACCAGGTAGTCACCGAGGGGACCACGTAACAATATATATAGATATATATATATATATATATATACATATATATATATGTATATATAATTTATTAATGTGATTACATGTTGTGATTACAACATGTAATCATGTTGTGATTACAAAATGGTAGATATAGATGTATGTGTTCAAGCCTCATAGCAGCTGTTTTGTTTTGTTAACTGTCCCAGTTCACATCACAGAACGTCGAATGCCGTGCAATCGGGAGATGCAAAACGTGATGGCATTTTAAAAGGAACAATTATTTTCAGTGTTTACAATCTGTGAAATGTGGGAGGAATGGAGAGAGAAGGGCATGAAGTGAGAATCCACAAGCATTCGTCGGACACCCATGGGGGTTGGGAGAGAGGACAGGAAATGGGTGAAGAGAGAGTAAGGAGGGTGGGAAATTGGGGAAGGAGTGGAGAAGTTGGGGAGGAAAACCGATTTCCCTGCATTTAAAATGAGTAAACAACAAAATTATTTATAGAAAGCTTCTGTAAACATCTTATTAAATGAATTATTTATATTTCGTCTAACTTCCTGAGAAAACATAAACATTTTTCTGACATTAGTACATAATTATGTCTCAGAAATATTGAGATATAAATCCGTCCCACAAAACTATCAAACCAACTACGCATACATGACAAGATCACATGACAAAATGACGTCATTGGAGCTCTACCTACAGGAATTGTGAAGCACCGGAAGTGTGATTGTGCACTATGAATGTTTGCCATTGTGCCATATCATTTAGAACCTAAAGGGAAGCGGAAGTGCAAGGTGAGGATTGATAATTCTGATATTTCTGAACATGCAGCCACAGCCTCGGAGGCCAAGAACGGGATTTTTGTCCGAATCCGAAATAACGTTGTTTTTTTTTGTCCACATCTAACATTGAGATATGAAACAGACCCGATATGGCAGGTTCCTGAGTTTAGAGAAACTCTTGTATCCCTATGGAACCCTATGCAGGCCAAATAGATGTTCAGCCGGTTCAGGAAAGTGAGGCAGTGGCTCGAAATGCCAATACTGGTTTCATAATCCGTCAAATATAAACAACTTCCCTCAAAAATACATTCAGGATACAAAAGCATTCCTTCCAATCACAAGAGTTTATAGCGTTTCTGTGGCCGCGCCACATGTCAAACACGATGACACTTTCACAACAAGTAGTGAAAACCTTTGTTGGAAGGGATTAGATTCCAGACAGTGATGAATGCTTATGATTAATCAAATATATAAAAGAAAGTTTTTGTTACTTGCCGGAGTCGCGAAATAAATCCGCCCCAGTATAAACTCGCCCCCCCGGCGGATACGTTTCTCGCCCCCATCAGAATAGAATCGCCCCCCATTCTCGTTTACATTTCCATTAAATAAAACATATTTGCTGAGCATTTTCTCAACAAATAAGGTCTTGGCGTTTCAATACGCGCATTATTTATCGTATTCTCACAATTGATATAATCTATCTATAATTCCAGTAATCTCTGTGTGTGTGTGTGTCTGTGTGTGTGTCTGTGTGTGTGTATGCGACCGCTGTTTCTCGACAACTACCGGTCCGATATACTTTAAACTTGCCAGGTATATTGCTGGGGACCCGAGGATGTGCCTTTTCAAGGTTTTAAATTAATCGGAGAAGTAGTTACCGAGCTATGGCGATTTCTTTACCAAACTCCGCAAGCCGTTCGCTTTGGACCAAACCATTGCATGTAAATAGAGGGGGGGATTGTCACCGTACTCGCAAGCCGTTCGCTTTGGACCAAACCATTGCATGTAAATAGAGGGGGGGATTGTCACCGTACTCGCAAGCCGTCCGCTTTGGCTTTGCGAATGGACCAAACCATTTCATGTAAATAGAGGGGGGGGATATAATTTTGTACGGGCATGCCCTAGTCTATCTATAATTCCAGTAATCTCTGTGTTTGTGTGTGTCTGTGTGTATGCGACCGCTGTTTCTCGACAACTACCGGTCCGATATACTTGAAACTTGCCAGGTATATTGCTGGGGACCCGAGGATGTGCCTTTTCAAGGTTTTAAATTAATCGGACAAGTAGTTACCGAGCTATGGCGATTTCTTTACCAAACTCCGCAAGCCGTTCGCTTTGGACCAAACCATTTCATGTAAATAGAGGGGGGGGGGGGATTGTCACCGTACTCGCAAGCCGTTCGCTTTGGACCAAACCATTTCATGTAAATAGAGGGGGGGGATTGTCACCGTACTCGCAAGCCGTTCGCTTTGGACCAAACCATTTCATGTAAATAGAGGGTGGGGATTGTCACCGTACTCGCAAGCCGTTCGCTTTGGACCAAACCATTTCATGTAAATAGAGGGGGGGGGATATAATTTTAGATATATATATAGTACGGGCATGCCCTAGTATACAGAAAGCAGGTAAGGCATTGCGTGATTTTTGAATATAAATAATGACTATTTCAGTTGTTTAACATGAACCTGTTACTCCGAAATGAAATATAATTACAATATAGTTATCTCAATTATTTAACGCCACAACACCTGTCAATCGAAACCTCTTGTTCAGTATTAAATACATCATGTATGATATGGCAATACTGAGACACTAGCTTCATATCGAATGTACTTATGTGACATGTACTTTAAAATTACTACATCTGAAACGAGCAATATGCTTTTCTAAAATAAGTAGGAACAGTGATCGATAAATGAGATTCAACATTTAGTAATGACTTATAGTGCTTATAAGTAAAACTCTGAGATATGTTATCAACAGAAGCTGACCACATTCGAAAACGATTATAATAAGTCTTTGTCTAAAAGTTGCTACAAACATTGACATCTCCAACTTCTTGCGACAACCACACAAAACCAAATCAATACTGATATAATATTGTTGCGGGTTTGGGAATAAAGGCAACCCCCCTATAGTTAGTTACACCACAACATGTGGCCTCGCTTAGATAGTTATTTCTTATTAAATATGAAGTATAGTCTCCTTCCCAGTGTTAGTATGCGTTGAGACAGCTGGAGTAATGGTAGGCCTCATTGCAGCCTGAAGTGCCATGTCATGGGCCGAGGACAAGTCTAGCAGGCCCGAGGGAGGAGCTGGAGGGCGTGGCCGGAGAGCAGCGAACAGTCAATGGGAGCTAAAGGGAGTGGCCAATAAGTAACAGCCAATGGGAGCTAGAGGGAGTGGCCAATAAGTTACAGCCAATGGAGGCTGAAGGGAGTGGCCGGAGGCCCGTGGAACATTCGAGTGGGGCTCCGGGGGGGCTATAAAACCCGGCCTGGACCCCCGTTCTCTCTCTCTCTGGCCCGGGACTCTCTCTCTGCCCTGGCGACCTCTCTGCCTGGACTCCCTGCACGTGCACCCTGCCTCACTGACCTTGAGATACACTCCTCGGAATCTTGTTATGTGCACGACTGTGATCAACGCCCCTGCCGCGAACATCCCGGCTGTAGTGTCCTGGGGTTGGAGCGATCCTTGGGGGTATCCGCCAAACGAGCCCGTCCGGGCAAACTGCAAGAGCGGCCGCACTTTGGGCGCATGCCCCTCTTCCTCCCCTTCCCCGAACGAGTCTGAGGGCCGTTGTCTGGGAGCATAAGTAAGGCCGTTAAGATTCTTCGCTGTGTCCCTTTTCTCTGAATATTGTACATTTGTGAATAAATCCTGTGGTTTGTTTCCAACCTGGCCATCATCGTCTTTTCACCATTGACCTAACATTGCACGAATTAAAACCGCTCGATCGGGTTCCATAGTGTTAACGGCACGAGTTACACGATGCACAAACTGCTCGGGCGTTAAATACCAGCGTGACTCGTGCGAGGTTCAGCCCCCGTTCTCACGGCTGTGTGTGTCGAAGGTACTCGGGTCGTGACCATTAACCCTTCCACGCGTTAGCTGTGGGTTCGGCGGCTGGAATTGCTTAGCAATCCGCCCCCCACGAGTGTAGTGTGGGTAGCGGCCTCGTGGACTCGAAGCTCGAGGGGGAGCAGGGCTTAACGCCCCCTCAATACGTCGACGAGCTCGAGATCCGCAACAATATAGTTTTTATATGAGTCGCCCATGCAATCCTACCAGCATCATCAAGATATTTTAACATGTTATAACATTCATAAGGTAGTCTAGTATTGTTTAGTTGTACAAGTTTACACCAATATTCAGTTGCTCTAGTTGTAGATTAATTGTAAAAGAACTCTTCCACAATCACCAAGAGCCATACAATTGTTACACTTTTTTCCAAGTTTGAATATCTGCTGAAACATGTACATATATATTATGAGGGGGCGATTTTGTCACGGGGGAGAGTCTATTTCGTGGCAGGGGGGCAAATATATTTCGAGGGGGGAGAATCTGTACCGGTACAGAATCGCCGGGGGGCGGATCTGTTTCATGACACCGGCAAGTATGTTGATCGATTGGTTTGTCTGTCTGTCTGTCTGTCTGTTTGTGGGCAGCACTACATCAACACCGTTGCACGTAGAATCGCCAAACTTTACACACGTATTTGTCTTGCCCTGGAATAGACTGTGCCCTATTGATGACGTCATCGGTCACGTGGTTCAGCCGCCATCTTGGAAAAACCGAAAAACTTTGCACCTCCATATCTCCGAAAGTGCTGAATAGAAAAAATTGAGACATGGCTCATTGTAAAGAACTCTCCATGGGGAATAAAATATGTTAATGAAGATGTCATAGGTTCCTCCTATATGACGTCATAATTCGACAAGTACAAAACTTCATCTGATCAAGATGAAATTTCTTGAGCATAATCTAGGAATAAATTAGTTTAGAAAACAAATAATGATTACGTCTTGGGTCACGTGATTCGGACGCCATATTTGTCCAAAATGGCCGATAAAAAAGTATATTCCGCCAAGTCCTCGGTCTCTGACCGATTTTTCATTTGTTTGTTTGTCTGCACGCGCTAATCTCCCGAACAGTGAAAGATAGGCGGAAACTTCTGAAACAAAAAATGTCGGGATGGGCCCTGGGAAGGTTATAGGCTAGGTGGCGAGGCCGGTCGAGGACGCTCGGCCAGGCTGGCCCCATTTCGCAATTAAAAGCTGAGCTGAATTATAGTAGTCAATCTTATACAGCCGCGAGTAAAAGCTGAATTATAGTTGTAAATTCATTCAAAATGAACTTAAAATGTCGGGACGGCCCCTGGGAAGGTTCTAGGCTAGGTGACGAGGCCGATCAAGGCCGCTTTTGCCGGGCTGGGCGAATTTCGCAATTAAAAGCTGAGCTGGGCAACGCCGGGTGCTTTTGGCTAGTGTAATAAATAAAGAAAATTGTAACTTGCAAACGCGAAGATTTTTCAAGTATATTGTTCGGTTGCGTTTATTGCTTGGCAATTTTATTTTATTTTTTTGCAAGTATGTTGATCACTCGGTTAGTGTGTGTGTGTGTGTGTGTGTGTGTGTGTGTGTGTGTGTGTGTGTGTGTGTGTGTGTGTGTGTGTGTGTGTGCGTGTGTGTGTTAATTAATATAATTAATAATTAATTAATTTAATTAATTAATTAACAATTAATATAATTAATTGTACAGTAACGGCTAGATGTTATAAGTTAAAAGAAACTAAAGAATTAATTACATGTAAAACCTCAAATATAGTTTACCTATTGACCTGTAGCAAATGTGCGATGCAATATGTTGGTGCATTGATGGGTTGACTGACTGCCTGGACACAACTGAGGTTGTGGATCTACTGATGTACCATCTATTGATGTGGATCCATGATCGAGGTTGTGGATCCGCCGTTTGGAGAGGTCCTGGGCTGAAAGGATCGAAACCTCGAGGAAGAACGGTGCCCAGCTGATGATCCGTGCAGTCGGGAAACTAGTCAATTGCTTACGGGTTAACGTTCTTGCTTCAGGTGGAGAAACTAAGTTTGAGATTTGCAATTTAAATAAAGTTGAATATGGGATGTTGTGAAATTAACATCATTTACAACAATCCTTTAAATTATTTATATTTAAGGTTAGGAACAACCGATACTGTTGTTCCGAACACCCAAACAACCAAACAAGGAACAACCGAACAACCGATAAAACCGATACCTGCCTCACCGATACCTGTCAAGGGATCAGCCTGCTCCCAATTATCAACAAAGTCATGGAATCCATCATTGCTTTGGATATGAAATCTTTCCTCTTCTCCAATGGCTTGATCTCTGATCATCAATTTGGTTTCAGACCAGGTCACTCTACTCTGGACATGCTGCTTCTGCTGTCTCAACATTGGATGGAGGTCCTCAATGCCAAACAGGAAATCAGAGCTGTCTCCCTTGACATATCACCTGCCTTCGATACGGTCTGGCACCCAGCTCTGCTCACCAAACTCTCCTCCTATGGTATCCATGGAAATCTCCATGCATGGCTTGCGGACTTCCTCTCTGGTCGTCGTCAACGTGTGGCCCTGAATGGATTTCTCTCATCTCCCCTTCCTGTTCAGGCTGGAGTTCCCCAAGGCAGTGTGCTGGGCCCTGTGCTTTTTCTGGTCTTTATCAATGATCTCTCCGACTCTCTGGAAAATCCTCTCTATCTCTTTGCTGATGACTCCACTCTCTGCCGCACCATTCCTCTTCCCGCAGATCGGCAGTCTGCAGCCTCCTCACTCTCTGAAGACCTGGACAAAATCACAGACTGGTCAAACAAGTGGAACATGTCTTTCAATCCTGACAAATCTCACACTCTTACTATGTCTCTCCGAAAAGATCGACTGGACAACCCTCCCATCTACTTTCTCAACAATCCTCTCCAAGAAGTTCTGTCGCTCAAGCTTTTGGGTCTCACTATCTGCCATGATCTTTCTTGGGAAAACCACATTTCCAAGCTGGCCTCCAAAGCCAGTCGCCGACTGGGCATCCTCCGTCGTGCGAAGTCCTTCCTAGGCACACCTGAGCTCCTCACCACATACAAGGCTTTCATCCGCAGCTCAATGGAATACTGTTCTCCCCTATGGGCTGGTGCTCCTGCCTCACACCTGGCTCGGCTTCACGCTGTTGAATCCAAAGCTTTCAGAATCATTGGAATCTCCCGCGATGAAGCTATCTCTGAGGGCCTTTCACTCACTCACCGCAGGCAGGTAGGTGGTCTTTCTGTCTTCTACCGACTCCTCTCCGGCCTTGCTCCCCCAGCTCTCTCTGTGCTCTGTCCCCCAAATATTCCTACAGGTCGCACAAGATCTGCCAGCCACCCTCTGATGGTTAAACTGCCGAAATCTCGGCTCTCTGCTCACCTTCACTCTTTCATTCCTCTTTTCTCCCGCCTCTGGAACAAACTCCCACACTCCCTTCAATCACACTCCTCCCTCCAGGTCTTTAAAACAGCTGTTCACCACCATCTCTTATCTTCCCCCATCCAAAACCTTGATCTTTTCTACCCCCGCTAATTCACCCCAGATCCACCTTGTTTGAAATTCCAACTTCTTTCCTGGAGGTCCTGGCAGTGTCCATATGTTTTATACCTCTCCCACCCCCCCCCCCTTCCCATGCCCCCATCCCATCCCATGCCCCCCCTCCCCCCAAAGCCCTCTCCCTCTCACAGATCTCTCGATGTCTCCATGTCTCTCGGTCCATGCTCTCAAATGTTGTGTTTGTGTCCTTCCCCCTCTCTCCCCATCTTGTCTACCGCTCCCGATGTTATATGTTTTATGTGTCGGTTTGTCTTTCTGTGTGATTAATGTTCGCTCTTTCACGAGCCTCGATATTGTATACCAAAAAAAAAAAATACTGTACAATTAATTAAGTGTGTGTGTGTGTGTGTGTGTGTGTGTGTGTGTGTGTGTGTGTGTGTGTGTGTGTGTGTGTGTATGTGTGTGTGTGTGTGTGTGTGTGTGTGTGAATAAAAGAGATAGAATTGTGAGGAACAGAAATGAAAAAACGAGATGTGTGTGTGTGTGTGTGTGTGTTTGTGTATTTGTCAATCCGCTCACTTACACTTGCCTATAGGTCACAATTTTAAACCGAGCTTCACGAAACGTCACCAAATGATAGTGTTCGTGGTCCGACAAAATCCTATATATATTTTTGAGGTCAAAAGGTCAAAAGATCAAAAGGTCAACAAAGGCCAAAAGTCAACCACTTTTTTCAAATTTCTAAAATCCTCAATCTTAATCTGATTGACTTGAAATTTGAATGGGATTTACATATCGGGAAACTGAATTCAACCACCAACTATTTTGAGATCAACATAGGCCAAAAGGTCAACACAGGCCAAAGGTCAACCGCTTTCTTCAAATTTCTAAAATCCTCAATTTTAATCCGATTGACATGAAATTTGAATAGGATTTACATATCAGCTAACTGAATTCAACCACCAACTATTTTTGAGATCAGCATAGACCAAAAGGTCAACATAGGCCAAAGGTCAACAACAATTTCAAATTTCTAAAATCCTCAATTTTCATCCGATTGACTTGGAATTTGAATGTGATTTTCATATCGGCTAACTGAATTCAACCACCAACTATTTTTGAGATCACCATAGGCCAAAAGGTCAACATAGGCCAAAGGTTAACAATTTCGAATTTCTAAAATCCTCAATTTTCATCCGATTGACTTGAAATTTGAATAGGATTTACATATTGGCTAACTGAATTCAACCACAAACTATTTTTGAGATCACCATAGGCCAAAAGGTCATAGGCCAAAGGTCAATAATTTTTTTTCTAATTTATAAAATCCTCAATTTTCATCCGATTGCCTTGAAATAGAAATGATATTTTCATATCAGCGAACTGAATTCAACCACCAACTATTTTTGCAATCAGCGTAGGCCAAAAGGTCAACATAGACAAAAGGTCAACCACTTTTTTCGAATTTCTAAAATCTTCAATTTTCATCCGATTGACTTAAAATTTTCAACCACCAACTTTGAGATCATTCAACCACCAACTCTTTTTGAGGTCAAAAGGATGCTCTGCTGAGTGCCATTCTACTTTGTTCTGTTTTGCCAAGTGTCACTCTATGAGCGATTTTTCATTCTGTCTGTTTGTTTGTGTAATTGTCACTTACCTACAGGTCACAATTCTAAACCGATCATCATGAAACTTCACCAAGTTGTAGCGGTCGTCACAATTGAGAAGCCTATTTATTTTGAGGTCAAAGGTCAAAGGTCACCCGAGGTCACATTTTTTTATCAACATTTTTCATCCGATTAACTTGAAAATTTAACAGCATTTGCACATCGAGTCCCTAAATTGGGAATGTAACTATTTTTGTCGGTCAAGGTCAAGAGGTCAACTGAAGGTCAAACTTCTAATATCAATTTTCATTTGAAAAATCGTCACTTTTCATCCTATTAACCCGAGCTTTGATCAAGATAGTCAATTTTAATCTTGATGAAATGGACAATTTGATGGATCAATGGCATCCTTTTGGGGGGGAGGGTCTTATTGTTACCTCCCCCACCAAAGGTGGATGGAAGTTATGTTTTCAACCCTGCCTGTCCGTTTGTGAACAAAATATCTCAAAAGGTTGTGGACGGATTCGGACGAAATTTGGCAGAGATGTAGTGTATGTGACAAGGAGGAAATGATTAGATTTTGGTGAAGATCCGGATTTGGATCCGGCTAGTATAATTTTTTAAGTTATTCTTCACCATTGGGAGATAGGGCCAAAAACGATGCATAGCAGGATATCTCAAAAAGTTGTGGACGGATTTGGACGAAACTTGGTGGAGAGGTTAGGTGTCCGACAAGGTCTAATCGATTCGATTTTCGTGGAGATCTGAATATGGATTAGAATGTGAGAGTTATTTATTTTTTAAGTGATTCTTCACCATTGCGTGATAGGGCTAAAAGCGATATATAACATGATATTTAAAAACGTTATGGACAAGTTATGACTAAACTTGGTGGATGAGTTGGTTCGGTGACAAGAATACGCCGATTAGATTTTGGTTCAGGTTCGAATCCAGATCCGGCCTTTCAGTGGGATACAAAACAAAGTGTTCAACTTGGCGGAGGTATGCGCTCTACCGATAGGCTATGAGCCAGACCCCCCAAATTGACCGGTCGGTACCATACAGATGGAGTAAGGCTCATTGTGATTTTTAGCAAGATATATGTCCCTAGATATGAAAAAAAAGTGATAGCAGTGTATAACTCTCGGCCATCTCTGTGTTATCACCGAAATATTATTATACGCCCGCTTCGCTTCGCCAAAAAATGTGATATTTGCTAAAATTGGAATAAATGTGTTTTTAAGGACCACAGAGTGCCGAGATCGAGATCGAGATCGAGATCGTATTTGTTCGAGAGATCATGATAAACCTAGAGTGTGGAGCAAGTTTGCATGCATTGTGAAATATAATGTAGCTGATGTTACAAACCTACTTTAGGATACTAGCTAATACCAAAAATTACACTGAGATACCAAAAGTAGTAGACGAATAAACCTAAAATGTTCAAAAGCTATGTTTCGTTCCAAAATATCAAAATTAGGGGGTATGGTTGAACATATTTTGAACTTTGCCAAAATATGTGCCCCAAACAACCACCATATTACGAAGTAATGATATATTCCAATGCAGTGGTTCCTTGCGAAGATTTTGAGGGGTCAAATGTTACTCTGGGAGTTTTCATTTTTGAAATATTGACAAAAATGTACAATGTGAATTCTGAACTCGAAGCGATTTCGACCACTTTTTCACTAAATTTAACATATTTTTTGTCATTATATCAATATTTTGATAAATAACCCCCACAAATGTTCTATATTTCTATTACTATATTAGTTGGCATCCAGTATGCAAATTATTGGCACTCTGTGGTCCTTAAAAACATATTTATTCCAATTTTAGCAAATATCACATTTTTTGGCGAAGCGAAGCGGGCGTATAATAATATTTCGGGTGATAACACAGAGATGGCCGAGAGTTATACACTGCTATCACTTTTTTTTCATATCTAGGGACATATATCTCGCTAAAAATCACAATGAGCCTTACTCCATCTGTATGGTACCGACCAACCCCCTTGGCTCATAGCCTACGAGTGCCGTTCTAGTTTTCAATGATGTTCAGGAAAACAAAATTGCATTTGGGTTCCCCTTTGATCTACCGCTCATGAATATTAGCATGGTATGATCCGTCTGTTGCGTTTTTAACTTTAATCTATCGCATCATGAAGATTGGCGAGTATGATCCGTCTGTTGCGTTTTTCAATTTAATCTACGTTTTTAACTTCAAGAACATTGGCACGGTAAGATGCTCGTCAGAGAACTTCTGGTGGCTTCACTTCCGCTAATCGAGATAGCTCTGGAAAACATCATTTAGGGCGCATTGCACCTCGGGATTTATTACAACACCACCGTGTTCATGCTCCCCCACCTGTAATTCTCTCCGTTTGTTGTCTGCGGATATCACATTTACTTCGTCTGCGGAAATTACACCGGCTCAACTACTGATGTTAATGACTCGGTTTTCATTTATTTTATTTCATTTTGCATTCCCATGTCATGAAAATGAACTTTGCTCCCAAGTGATTTGCCTCTGAGCTACCAAGATATTTTCGATTCTGACTTAATATTATGCATTGAATTTCCCCGGGCAACGCCAGGTACTTCGTCTAGCTTATAATAAATAGAAACACAGATATTACATTCACATATGGACCTTGTATCTAGAAATGGTTGAAGATGTGCTGGTCTTCATTTGGGCTTCAGGAAAAGGGTATTGCTCACTTCATCCAGTAGCAGTTCATATTCTTTTCTGCCATGGTCATTCGCAAATGACCGGACAAATATATCACTTCATTACTCCCGCCAGGGAGTAATGCATTCACTCGTGTCCGTGTGTGTGTGTGTGTGTTCGTGTGTTTGTGAACAAGATATCTGGAAATGTTCTGAACGGATTTGGATGAAAGTTGGTGGGATGAATGCCCTTGGGATGAGGAAGAATTGATTAGTTTTTGGTGAAGCTCAGGATATTATTCCGGATCCAGGAATTTTTGAAGGATTGTTTACCATTGGAAGATAGGGCTCATTTTTTTTTTTACATTATCTTCTATATATTCTATATTTAACATTGTGATATGAAAATAGTTTTCATATTTGTTGTAAATGTAGTTTAAACTCGTGGTTATGCGTTAGAGCGGTGTATTTTTTTTTTGCAGCGTCGTCTTCAATGTTCTTTTTTTTTTCTAATAAAGACATATTCTGTCATTTTAAAACCACCAAAGTGTGTATTAGGTTTCCCCGTTTCATAGAATGTATCGTTTGATACGTATAATGCTTTAAAACTGCTTTGTTTTTTTTTTCACCTCAGAAGAGATATCAACATTTAGCTCAGCGAATGTCATTCGCGGTGTCAGTATTTGATGAACTTATAAAGACTTAGTTCCAGATTTGTCAATGGCTGAGGTATATTAACAAACGGATAAAACAGATTTGGCAAAATTCCAACTTTTTTTTTTTAAAGATCGCATATTCACCCAGGGTTGTGAGAGCATGAAGAAGAAGAACCCTCGCATGGGCTTCCCAGACCAAATAAATAATTCTGGTTCTGGCTCTGCGATTTTCAGGTTTATTACTCCCGCCAGTGAGTAACGCATTCGATCGTGTCCGTCCGTGTGTGTGTGTGTGTGTTCGTATGTTCGTGTGTTCGTTTGTTCGTGTGTTTGTGAACAAGTTATCTGGAAAAGTTCTGAACGGATTTGGATGAAAGTTGGTGGGATGATTGCCCTTGGGATAAGGAAGAATTGATTAGTTTTTGGTGAAGCTCAGGGTATTATTCCGGATCCAGGAATTTTTTTGGAAATTTTTTTGGGAATGATTTTTTCTGTTTTACTGCATTAAAGCTTTTATTCTTATTCTTAAATGATGTTTTTCTCCTCTAATTCCGAGATATATCAAAATAAATTCTCTGACAGTTCGGGCCTACTTTCTTTTTCATTTATTCTTTTGGGGAGAGGAGATGTTAAACAAAACGTATTATTCCAACTAAACCCACGGCGGGAGTATGCGCTCTACTGAGTGGCGTTCTAGTTACCATGTGCATTGGTGGGAAATGAATATCTTCATGACAACCCATCTATTCATATGCAAATAATTAATGGCGAAGGCAAGATATCCAGGGGTTTTCTGGGGTCGCATGTGATATGACGATCAAACAAGATGGCAAAAAGGATTCTAAAATCAGAGTGGGTATCAAAGGATTCATCATCAAGGAAGGGGCTAACAACTAGTGCATTGTGGCTGACCATGAACAAATGAAGATCCTGGAGGAGTGTGAAGGCAGTGTGGCAGGATGGCCAAGAGGTGTGCATACTCTAGCAGGATGGTCAAGAGGTGTGCATACTCTGGCAGGATGGCCAAGAGGTGTGCATACTCTGGCAGGATGGTTAAGAGGTGTGCATACTGTGGCAGGATGGTCAAGAGGTGTGCATACTGTGGCAGGATCCCAAGAGGTGTGCATACTCTGGCAGGATGGTCAAGAGGTGTGCATACTCTAGCAGGATGGCCAAGAGGTGTGCATACTCTGGCAGGATCCCAAGAGGTGTGCATACTCTAGCAGGATGGTCAAGAGGTGTGCATACTCTAGCAGGATGGTCAAGAGGTGTGCATACTCTGGCAGGATGGTCAAGAGGTGTGCATACTCTGGCAGGATGGTTAAGAGGTGTGCATACTGTGGCAGGATGGTCAAGAGGTGTGCATACTCTGGCAGGATGGTCAAGAGGTGTGCATACTCTGGCAGGATGGTCAAGAGGTGTGCATACTCTGGCAGGATGGTCAAGAGGTGTGCATACTGTGGCAGGATGGTCAAGAGGTGTGCATACTCTGGCAGGATGGTCAAGAGGTGTGCATACTCTAGCAGGATGGTCAAGAGGTGTGCATACTCTGGCAGGATGGTCAAGAGGTGTGCATACTCTGGCAGGATGGTCAAGAGGTGTGCATACTCTGGCAGGATGGTCAAGAGGTGTGCATACTCTGGCAGGATGGTCAAGAGGTGTGCATACTCTGGCAGGATGGTCAAGAGGTGTGCATACTCTGGCAGGATGGTCAAGAGGTGTGCATACTCTGGCAGGATGGTCAAGAGGTGTGCATACTCTGGCAGGATGGCCAAGAGGTGTGCATACTCTGGCAGGATGGTCAAGAGGTGTGCATACTCTGGCAGGATGGTCAAGAGGTGTACATACTCTGGCAGGATGGTCAAGAGGTGTGCATACTCTGGCAGGATGGTCAAGAGGTGTGCATACTCTGGCAGGATGGCCAAGAGGTGTGCATACTCTGGCAGGATGGTCAAGAGGTGTGCATACTCTGGCAGGATGGTCAAGAGGTGTGCATACTCTGGCAGGATGGTCAACCTCAAGGGTTACAGAGTGTTTCTTGCGAGTCTTGTGATCACAGACACAGTCTGCAAAATTGATGTGAATAAAATGCTGTTTTCATACCTGGGCCCATTCTCATTAGCAATAGCTATACATGAAGGATAGCAGATATAAACTACAACTAGAAAGTATCTGAAAATGCGAATCCCGTCCGCGTCCGTTTGTATTCAGACGTCTTCTTCTTCTTCCATATGATCAAAATAACGAAAAAAGTTTTAAAAATTTATCAAAATGGAAATTGATGATTTTTTGCAGCCTTGACATTTGAGCTTTAGATCGAAAAATATTAATCAGCTTGTAGCTTTTGATTGGTGAACCAATTATGTGACCCAATATGCAAATTCGCAAAATTTCAGGTCAATGGGATTAAAATTGATGATTTATGCAACCTTGACCTTTGACCTTTTGATCTAAAAAAAAAATTGCCGCCTACCTTTTGATTAGTGAACCAAATTAGTGACCCAATATGCAAATTCTTTAAATTTCAGGTCAATCGTGTGAAAATTGATTTCACGCAACCTTGACCTTTGACGCAAAAAAAATTGGCTTGTAGCTTTTGATTAGTGAAACAATTCAGCGACACAATATGCAAATTGTTTAAATTTCAGGTCAATCAGGTGAAAATTGATGATTTTACACAAACTTAACCTTTGACCTTTTGATCTAAAAAAAAAACAATCAGCTTGTGGGTTTTGATTGGTGAACCAATTCGGTGACCCAATATGAAAAATTCTTAAAATTTCAGGTCAATCGGATTAAAATTGATGATTTTATGTGATGCTGACCTTTGACCTTTTCACCAAATTATGAATTTGCCTTCTCCATATTCTTATAATAAAGCCTTGTTGAAAATTTGATGACAAAACTCAAATGGTAAATTGAAATTTCATGTCAATTGGATGAAAATTGATGATTTCATGTGATGCTGACCTTTGAACTTTTGGCCTTTTGACAAAATTCTTAATTTGCCTACTCCATATTAGCATGATTAATATTTGGAGAAAATTTGATGACAATACCTCAAATGGTAAAAAAAAAAGTTACGGCCCGGACACACACACACACACACACACACACACACACACACACACACACTCACACACACATAAATGATTACAAAACAGCAGGAGATGGGCTAAAAATGCTCGGTTATTGCACAACCTCACAACCTTAAGTCTGCCCCTCAAGAAGTGTGAGTATCATTTATGGGATGGCCATGCTGTAACAAATCGATCATAATCCCATATCACAGATTATTGTTGAACTTGTAGCGGCTACCGCTGGGTTTTCACAATCGCCTTGCACCTATCAAGGACGCGGAGCGATCACCATGCCGGGCTCGTCCAGGACGCCCGGGCAGGCTCGCCCTCAACTTGCCAGGCCGCAGCCAGGACGCTGGGCCACGCCCCCTCTCGCCTTTCCTGGGCAAACGCTCCGGGATAATATGTATATATATTGCTGCCCGATAAACGGGCTTTTCAGAGTGCCTGAGTGTTTGGTTTGATTAAAGCAACTCGGATGAATTCCAGCTTTTTGTCGCGTCCATTCTTCCGATCGACGTGGGAGCCCCAGCTCCTTCATTGGTGACCTACCGACATGGACACGGCAGTCGCCCTTAAACTGCCTACCTTCTGGGAGGCTCACGCGGCGGTTTGGTTCGCACAGGCGGATTCCCTGTTCGCCCTGCGAGGCATCACGGCCGACGACACCCGCTTCCACCATGTGGTAGCAGCGCTCGGTTCGGCCACCGCGGCCCGCGCCCTGAGCCTCCTCGAGAGCCCGCCAGCCGCTGACAAATACGGCGCGATTAAGAAGCTTCTCCTCGACGCTTTCGCCCTCCCATCGGCGGAACGCGCACGGCGCCTGCTCGACCTGCCCGAGCTCGGCGACACGCGCCCTTCCGAGCGAATGGACTACATGCTTTCACTGCTCGGCGAGCACTCTCCGGCATTCCTGTTCCGGGAGCTGTTCCTCCGTCAGCTGCCTAACCCGGTACGCCTCGCCCTGGCAAGCACGACGATCACAGATCCCCGGGCCCTTGCCAGAGAAGCCGACAAGATCTCCGCCGCAGGACAGCGCATCGCAGCGGCGACATGGGACCCACCGCCGTCCGACGCAACACCCATGGCGCCCGAGCACCCGGCACAGTCGACGACCGAACTGCCGACGCAATTGGCGGCCGCTACACCGAGCCGACCACCTCCAGCACGACGACCGGGGCCTCCACCTGACCAAGCGTGGTGTTACTATCATGCCAGGTTCGGACAGAAGGCCCGGACATGCCGACCCCCATGCACCTTCGGCAGGCCGGGAAACGGCCGGGCCGGCGTTCATTACCAGCCATGAGCGCCGGCCACACGGGCAACTTACTGTTCATCACGGATAAAGCGTCCGGACGGCGCTTCCTGTGCGACACCGGCGCCCAACTGAGCGTCATACCCGCCTCTGACCAGGACAGGCAATCCGTGGTTTGCGGCCCCTCCTTGGTTGCAGCCAACGGATCGACCATCCGCACCTTCGGCCCACGCAACGTCACCCTCTGCTTCGGCGGCCAACGCTTTGCTTGGACGTTTGTAACCGCAAACGTGCCCATGGCTCTGCTAGGCGCTGACTTCCTCTGCGTACACGGACTGCTGGTGGACGTCCAACGGCGTTGTTTAATCAACGCCGAAACCTTCAGCTCCCTGGTATGCACATTGAGCAGCTCCGCGCCGACCGAGCTGGCATGCGCCGTCCCGGCGGCGAACGAGTTTGCTCGCCTGCTCACGGAGTTCCCGGCCCTCACGCGGCCGACGTTTTCGGCCGTCGCAGTACGGCATGGGATCGAGCACCACATAACAACCACGGGCCCGCCGGTCTACGCCAGGGCCCGCCGCCTCGACCCAGCCAAGCTCGCCGTGGCGAAGGCCGAATTCGACGCGTTGGAGCACCTCGGCATCGTGCGGCGCTCCGATAGCGCGTGGGCCTCGCCACTGCACATCGTGCCAAAGCCGGGGGGTGGATGGCGCCCATGTGGCGACTACCGCCGTCTCAGTGACGCTACCACCCCCGACAGGTACCCGATCCCGCATATCCAAGACTTCTCCACCCGTCTGGCGGGACGGGTCATTTTTTCGAAAATTGATCTCATACGGGGATATCACCAGGTACCTGTCAGGGCGGCCGACGTCCTTAAACGGCAGTCATCATGCCGTTCGGCTTATTCGAATTCTTGCGGATGCCGTTTGGTCTCAAGAACGCGGCTCAGGCGTTCCAGCGCTTGATGGACGGCGTGCTGCGTGACCTGCCGTTCCTTTTCGTTTACCTGGACGACATCCTCGTCGCCAGCACGTCCCGGGCCGAGCACCTCCTCCACCTCCGAACACTGTTCGGGCACCTCAGCGAGCACGGCCTCATCGTCAACCCGGCCAAATGCCACTTCGGCACGACGGCCGTTGATTTTTTGGGCCACCACATCACCAAGAACGGGGCCGTGCCGCTGCCAACCAAGGTCGAGGCCATCACCACGTTCCCGCGTCCCCGCACCATAAAGGCCCTGCAGGAATTCCTGGGAATGGTGAATTTTTATCACCGCTTCGTGCCCCGCGCTGCTCAACTCATGCGGCCCCTCTACGAAGCCCTCCGGGGCAAGCCGGCCAAGCACGACATCGCCTGGTCCGCAGCAATGGATGCGGCCTTCCAAAGCTCAAAGCGGGCCCTCGCCGACGCAACACTGCTCGCTCACCCGGTGCTCAACGCTCCCATCGCCCTCACCACGGATGCCTCCGACTACGCGGTGGGCGCCGTACATGAGCAATGGGTGAACGTGGTTTGGCAGCCACTCGCTTTTTTCAGCCGGCAGCTCCGGCCGAACGAGCTCAAATACAGCACGTTTGACCGGGAGCTCCTCGGTCTACACCTGGCCGTCCGCCATTTCCGCCACCTCCTGGAGGGCCGACCTTTCACGGCGTTCGTCGACCACAAGCCGTTGGTTTACGCCATGGCCAAGATCACGGAGCCGTGGTCGGCCCGCCAACAGCGCCACCTCTCCGCCGTGTCGGAGTTTACCACAGACATCCGGCACGTCGCCGGCAAAAACAACACCGTGGCCGACTGTCTTTCCCGGGCCAGCGCGAACGCGGTCCACCTGGGCGTGGACTTTGCGCTTATGGCGGCGGACCAAACCACCGACACCACGGTGCAAGCCCTCCGGGCGGCGGACACGGGCCTCCGCCTGGCCGACATCCTCTTCGTGGACACTGTCCTGCTCTGCGACGTCTCCCAAGGCCAGCCTCGCCCCATCGTGCCCGTCACCTGGCAACGCCGCATCTTCGCCTCCCTCCACGGCCTTTCCCACCCGGGCCAGAAAGCTTCCCAGAAGCTGGTGTCGGCGCGATTCGTCTGGCACGGCCTTCGTCGGGACGTCCGCGATTGGACCAGCACCTGCACGGCCTGCCAACGGGCCAAGGTCCACCGACACACCCAGGCCCCGCTGGCACCTTTCACCGTGCCCGAACGACGTTTCGACCACGTCAACGTGGATCTGGTGGGCCCCTTCCCCCCGTCACGGGGGTTCACACACCTGCTCACCATGGTGGACAGGACCACCAGGTGGCCGGAGGCCGTTCCCCTCATCTCCACCACCACCGCCGACGTGGCGCACGCTTTCATCGCCACCTGGGTCGCCCGCTTCGGCGCACCGGCGGACATCTCGTCAGACCGCGGACCACAGTTCACCTCCGAGCTGTGGGGCGCGGTCGCCCGCAACCTGGGGGTCAAGCTCCACCGTACTACGGCCTACCACCCCCAAGCAAACGGGTTGTGCGAGCGATTCCACCGCTCCATGAAGGCCGCGCTCATGGCCGGCCTTCAAGACGGCGGTTGGGCCGACCGGCTGCCGTGGGTCCTTTTGGGCCTCCGCACGGCCCCCAAGGAGGACCTCCAGGCATCCACCGCCGAGCTTGTCTATGGCCAGGCGCTATGCGTCCCGGGCGAATTCGTGCCCGACGCTACCAGTCCCTGGTCCGCAGCTCACCAGCGCTCGGACCTCCAGGAGGCCGTCCGACGGTTTGCCCCCGTGCCAACATCCCACCACGGTGATCCCCAGTCCTACGTCCCCCCCAGCACTTCGCACAGCGGAGTATGTTTTTGTGCGTCACGACGCACATCGGGGGCCACTCCGGCCGCCGTACGACGGGCCCTTCCGGGTGCTGCGACGGGACGACAAGTCGTTCGTCATCGACATCGGCGGCAGGTCGGACCGGATTGCAGTGGACCGCCTCAAACCGGCGCACGTGGACGTCGACCACCCACCACGGGTGGCCCTTCCGCCGCGGCGAGGCCGCCCCCCATCCACGGTGCCCCCCACTCGACCGCCCACCACCACACCGGACCCCCTCCCACGACCCGCCAGGGGTCGCTTCGGCCGGGTCATCAGGACCCCCCTCAAATTGACCCTGCCTGTGCAAGTCGATTCTGGGGGGACGTGTGTAGCGGCTACCGCTGGGTTTTCACAATCGCCTTGCACCTATCAAGGACGCGGAGCGATCACCATGCCGGGCTCGTCCAGGACGCCCGGGCAGGCTCGCCCTCAACTTGCCAGGCCGCAGCCAGGACGCTGGGCCACGCCCCCTCTCGCCTTTCCTGGGCAAACGCTCCGGGATAATATGTATATATATTGCTGCCTGATAAACGGGCTTTTCAGAGTGCCTGAGTGTTTGCTTTGATTAAAGCAACTCGGATGAATTCCAGCTTTTTGTCGCGTCCATTCTTCCGATCGACGTGGGAGCCCCAGCTCCTTCAAACTCGATGATAATATACTTTGACAGGAGTTGAACTTGGCACGCAGTCATTGATCAAATTCTGTCCACTTATTGACAGACAGGTACCCAGCAGTCTGCAACAAAACAGCAGTGAGGGAATGATGAGTGGCAAAGAGTCTCCCAGAAAATGAAGACCCCCAAAACCTGACCAGCCACTTACACAAGAGTGCAAACCATGGAGTGCGTGTGATGTAAAGAGCTTGGAACAGGTGACAGTAACTGTGGCTCACGGTGGATTATATCATGCCATCTCACCATGCAGTGGAGCAATTGCTGCGCGCGACAACACTGAGCTGCAGTGCATGTGTGAAGAGGCCAACACCAGGATGTTTTTCCTTGCTAGATACGTCATCAAGTCTGGTGTCAACCACAAAATCATCAAGGGTCCAAACACTGATGGATTTGTTATTGGCATCCCATTAACTTCAAGTCTTGGCAGCTCACAGCTCTCTTTTCACCCCGGAAAAGATGAGAATGTTTGCGCCATCCACCTACGGGCTATAAAACAGCACCTTGGAGATGCCATCACCGAAACACTTATCAGCCTTCACTGCTTCACCGTCCAATAAGTGCTGTTTATAGTAGAGGCAATTAAATGTGTTGTGCAAAATCCACCATTGTGTGCTTCATTTCAGAAATGAAGAGGGTCTTCCACAATAACAGATGATATGGAAACTGCTGTGGAGCCCTTTGCATGCAAACTCTAAGGCCAACAGAACTTTTCCTTCTCCCCTCATGGTCTCCGCTCCCCACCCGCTTCCACTTGTTGTCCCACCCTCCCATTCTCTCTCAGAGCCGCTTTCACCAAACCTTCAAAGAAAAAAATGATATTAACAAAGAAAACAAAAACGAGGCCTCTTCTTCCGTACTATCAAATTGCTTCAACACCTCCCGGTTCCTTCGCTCTGCTCCCCTGGCTTATCTCCAATTATTTTGCATTTCAGGAACTTCCTAGACTGTTCACGGTTTTGCTTTAAAATGTTTAAACTCCCCCCCACCCCCGGCTGCTGCTGTATTCATTTGTATATTATAACTCGCTCTTTTTCTTCCTGTTCAAAAGGCTGTGATTCATTTGCTTATTAAATCTTTCCATCGCAAAAAAAATCCAATCTCATACAGTTCTTCCTTTCTTCGTTCTCTAAACAAACCTTCATTCCACCCCTCCTCAAACGTATTCAAACGGATATCTGACTTGAATATCTCAAGAAACCCAGTCTGTAATAAATGTTCGATTTTCCTTCAAAACGTTCAAAATTACCGACTCACCCCTCCACCTCTAATCTCCCCTCTCACCCCTCCTCCACAAAGCCACCTCCTCCCCACTTCCTCTCCCTTCCAACTCATACCTCCACATCCTCCAACCTTCTACTTCACTCTGCCCCCCTCAAACAACACCTCAAACGGCGACACAGCTAACAATGCATGTGAAAAGGCTGAATGCCTGAACTCTGTGTTTGCCTAAAAATCTTGTGTCTCAAACCCATCTCTCTCTGTTCCCACCTTACCCAGTCGTACGCAGCTGCTTCTGGACTCTGTGTCCTTCGCTCCTGACAAGGTGGAAAAGTTTCTGTCAAACCTCGACTCTGATTTTGCAACTGGACCTGACGACAAAAGCCCACGGGTCCTAAAATCATGCTCTGCCGCGCTATCTCACCCTCAAACAACTCCTCACTGTCCCTCATCCCATTACCATTAAACCCTTTATCCTCCACACACTTCTCCTAGCTCTCCTACAATCGCCGACATACTGTCACCAAGTCTCCCCACCTCCCCCTCTCCTCCCTCATCTTTCCCTACCCATCCCCTCCCTGGTCATGTATCCGATGCACCCCCTCCCTCTAACTTCACGGTATGGACCTCAAACATCTGGGGCCTTCGCTCAAACTTGATTGATCTCTCAATACAGGTTGCTTCTGACAATCCTTCTGGCAAAAGACTTAATCTGCATAACAGAAACTTTCCTCCTTCAAGATGTCTCTGATTCCTTAATATATCTCCCTGGTATAGACCTGAGCCTCGGCCTGGAGGTGGGGTTGCTATCTTTATCAAAAAATTTCTTCCTCACTCTCCTTGCACTGCCCTCTCTCCACTCCACCCCCAGGAGTACCTCTGGCTATAGTTTCCTCTCCGCTCCCACCTTTTGTTCATATGTGTTCTGTACCCTCCTCCAAACAGTGATGACTCCATTTACATCTCACTGTCTGACAACATGGACCAACTTCTATCCACTCATCCCAACTCTCTCTTCATCATATGTGGCGACTTCAACTGTCATCATGCCAGCTGGCTGGGTGTGGGTTGATCTCTCACCAGCCATGGCACCTCAGCAAAGGACATCTGCGACTCATTGGGACTGACACAATCTGTCAATTTCCCGAACCGGATGTCAGTCAACGGTACATAATCTCTTCTAGACTTGGTTATGACAAACTTCCCTGCAAATGGCAGGATGACTCGGTTTTGGCAAGAAGAACTGCAAATGGCAAGAAGAACTGCTGTTCTTCTTCTCGACCAATCGGTTCATCTGATCATTTCCTTGTTAAAGTGGACATCTCTCTGGCCATTCTCAGAGAGCCTCCTCAGCGCCGACGAGTCTGACATTTCACTGAAGCCGACTGGCACGGTCTTCAAGCAGCCATCAAACATCTGGACTGGTCTCCCATCTCTACCGCCTCTGACATCAACTCATCCTGGGAATTCTTCCAAAGTAAATTAGTGCTCTCTCTCATGCACAGATTTATCCCATCTCGTCTTCAGTTGTCATGCCCTTCCTCCCATCCATGGTACACGGAATCTTGTGGTGAGGCTGTTGCCCTGAAACAACTTGCCTTTGCCTCTTGGAAGGCAAATCCAACGGAAGGCAATCTCCGTTCCTTTCACAGAGCTCGGTACAAGTGTGTGTCTACCCTCAAGAGAGCGAGGAAACAATATCTCTCTAATCTCAAGACTGAACTCTCAAACCTGTCTCTCTCTTCCAAATCCTGATGGCATCTGTTCAAATCTGTTTCTGGTGTTTGTTTCCCCTCCATCCCCTCCCTTACCTCAAACGGCTACAAAGCTGACTCTGCATGTGAAAAAGCTGAATGCCTAAACTCTGTGTTTGCCTCAAAATCTTGTGTCTCGAACCCATCTCTCTCTGTACCCACCTTACCCAGTCGTACGCAGCTGCTCCTGGAATCTGTGTCCCTCTCTCCTGACAAGGTGGAGAAGTTTCGTTCAACCCTCGATTCTGATTCTGCAACTGGACCAGACGGCATCAGCCCACGGGTCCTAAAATCCTGCTCTTCTGCGCTATCTCACCCTCTCTCTATTCTCTTCACTCTTTCTTTTGATCATGATCATCTGCCATCTGCTTGGAAATTAGCCAACATTACCACTTTACACAAGAAAGTTGCAAAAACAGATCCTAGCAACAACAGACCAAACATTCTGCTCCCAATTAATCAGCAAGGTCATGGAATTCCATCATTGCTTCGGATATCAAATCCTTCCTCTTCTCCAATGGCTTAATCTCAGATCATCATTTTGGATTCAGACCAGGTAACTCTACTCTGGACATGCTGCTTCGACTGTCTCAACAATGGTTGGTGGTCCTCAATGCCAAACAGGAAATGTTTGAGCTGACTCCCTTGACATATCTCGTGCCTTGGATGTGGTCTGGCGCCCTGCTCTGCTCATCAAATCTCTCCTCTTATGGTATCCATTGAAATCTCCACACATTGCTTGCGGACATCCTCTCCGGTCGCAGTCAACGTGTGGCCCTGAATGGAATTCTCTCAGCTCCCCTTCCTGTCCAGGCTGGAGTTCCTCAAGGCAGTGTTCTCGGCAGGCCCTGTGCTTTTACTGGTCTTCATTAATGATCTGTCTGACTCTCTGGAAAATCCTCTCTATCTCTTTGCTGATGACTTCTAGCCTGGTGTTGGCTTAGCGGTTAGGGTGCCGGCTTGGGATCCTAGGATCCTAAATTCGTAATCCCGGTCGATCGCTGAATTAACGCAAGGGGGGTTGACTCAGCCTGCCATCCTTCCAAGGTCGGCAAATTGAGTACCAGCTGGCTGGGATGAATGATCACGGTGTGTACCCCGATTTAGAATAGGTACACTGTATCCCTGTGCATCGTAAGAGGCAACTAAGGGTTGGCGTCAGGAAGGGCCTCCAGCAAAAAAACATTGCCTCAAACAGCGACCCATGATTGTCATGGGGCCGCAAGGTTAACCCCCGCTTTAGCAGGGAAAATGGCCTTAAAATGATCATTCATTCATTCATATTATTTTTGCTGATAACTCCACTCTCTGCCGCTCCATATCTGAACAATCAGATCGGCATGCATCAGCCTCTTCACTCTCTACAGACCTGGACAAAATGACAAACTGGTCAAACAAGTGGAAAATGTCTTTCAATCCTGACAAATCTCACACTCTCACTATGTCTCTCCAAAAAGACAGTCTGGACAACCCTCCATCTACTTTCTCAACAATCCTCCACAAGACGTCATGTCACTCAAGCTTTTGAATCTCACTATCTGCCATGACCTTTCCTGGGAAAACCACATTTACAAGCTGGCCTCCAAAGCCAGTCACCGACTGGGAATCCTCCGTCATGCAAAGTCCTTCCTTGGCACATCTGAGCTCCTCACCACATTCAAAGCTTTTATCCACAGCTTGATGGTGTACTGCTCTCCCCTCTGGGCTGGTGCTCCTACCTCACACCTAGCTCGGCTTCCTGCTGTAGAAACCAAAGCTTTCAAGATCATTGGTATCTTCCACGATGAAGTTGTCACAGCAGGCAGGTTGGTGGTCTTTCTGTCTTCTACCGACACCTCTCTGGCCTAGCTCCCCCAGCTCTGTCTGTGCTCTGTCCCCCAAATATTCCTTCACTCTTTCATTCCTCTTTACTCCCGCCTCTGGAACAAACTCCCTCACTCTACTCAATCCCTCTTCTCCCTCCAGGTCTTTAAAGCAGCTGCTCTTCCTCCATCCAAAACCTTGATCTCTTCTCCCCCCATTAATACACCCAAAATCCACCTCTTTCAATCTCTGACTTCATTCCTGAAATTCCTAGTAGTGTCAATCTGTTTTATACTGTGTACCACCGCCCCCTCCCCCCCAGTCAAAGTCCAACTCCCTGCCCGACCCTCAGCCCAGCCCTTTCCCTTCCACAGATCTCCCGATGTCCCTGTTCTCGACTGTTGTTTTGCTTGTGTGTCTCGACCACAGACCCTCTCTCTCCCCATCTTGTCTCCCGCTCCCTATATTGTTATGTCGGTGGGATAGAGATACTTTAGAGCAGGTAGGATGTATAAATTAACATGCTCCGGATGTCAAGTAGAATCACCCCATGTAATAAGTATTTGTTTAGCCCAGATGTCGGATGAAATTGAATATCTGTCCCCGTCACGAGGAGGTGGGGCATGTTATTTAGCTGAGGGAAAAAGGATAAATTATCCCTGTATGTCTTACCCTACGTGATTTATCCTTTGTCCCTTATGGCACCACAATAGACACTAGTGCAGGAAATGCCCATTAATTAAAGTATTAAACCATAATAACAATAAAAACCAACCAGAAGCCAGTTCTGAGCACGGCTATTTGGACGCACCAGTTACATCACCACGGACGACAGGCAAGCCAAAGACACGCCCCGAGGAGCCGTGATTGGCCAGGGCGGAACAAGAAGCAACTAGCTATTGGGTGGGAGTTGACCAACAGGAAGGCAGGAGCAAGAAGCTACCTGCTGATTGGTGGAGGGAAGGCCGAGGAGGAAGCAGTGCGCCGATTGGCACTGACCACCGATGACGTCAGAGGTGGACTGCATACTGATAGGTGGAGAGCTGGACAAGGTAGTGGTGACCTGCGGGCATTGGTGGAGAGGGCTGATGACGTCACGAGATGGCCAATAAAATAACTCTCTGGCCGGCATTTTGCTCTCTTTGGACCCTCCTTCTTTCTTCTCCTCGTGTGCTCTGCCGCTTGTCTCTTGTGCGCTGACGATTCCATCTTGTGCCTGCTTTGTTCCGGACTTTGGTGGGAGACGGCTGTGCACTGACATTTCTCTATTCATTATCTTCATTGCCGCGGCCGTGTTCCGGGACCTTGCTGGTGGTCATAAAGAGGCAGAGCGCCAAGAACGAAAAGCCATGGTTTCTATGCCAAATTCATGAGGACGGGCACGGCTGGGGAGTGGGCTGCTCACCTGCTCGTTCGCCTCATGCGAGAGGCATTCATTGAGGACTAGTGAACAAGGGTGTGTCAACGCCTGCTGGGTGTGTTCCCGTGAACGGACCTCCGAGGCCTTGGGGAATCCTGACGAGACCCCTCCCCCCCCCCCCCCCCCACCCCCGAGCTGATCAGAACTAAGTGCACGATAACCCACACGTTTTTATTTTCCAACGTTCTTTTATCCCTTTGTCTGTGTTTAAGTCTGGTTTGGAGGATCCTGTTTCGGAATTTAGTTTTACCGCCGCGTTTTCTTTGTCCCGGCATTCCGTTTTAATAAACCTGTTATTTTTGTACATTTTAAATCTGTGTTTATTCGAGTATATTTTCTTTGCAGGCTTTGAGACTGCCGGCAGACAACAGGTAAGTGCTTCATCTTCCCCTCCCCTTTCTTCCCCCGCAAAGATAAAGTCCGCAATTTGATCATCGCCTCTGAGTTAAAAGCTTGCGTTTGGCCTTCTGTGCTACCCTACGGCTACCCTACGGTATTCACCAAGGGTAGTCACACGACAATATGGTTTAAGTGTCCGTTTATGTTTTCTGTGTTTAATGTTAGCTCTTACATGAGCCTCGAGCTCGCATACAAAAAAAAAAAATAATAATAATAATAATAAAAAACAGGATTGCAGTCATGTCAATGATGTCCAATATGCCACGTTTTCACTGGTGACAAACAGGAAAGCCATACCACCATCATCATAATGCTTTGCATGATCATGCGAATACGTTCAACGTGCTACCTTCCAGTTAGCCATCTACGCCTCTCTGCCATTAAAAAACTGAACACGTAGAATTAATAACGCAGTTGTTGAAGGATTGTCCAAACGTTCATTCCAAGTGCCTTTTTGGCATGAGGGATGTGCAGAACACCTGATTGCAAGTTTCCATGTAATGTAATAGTTTCATTCAGTGATTGTTCAGCACGTGCAACTCATGCATCCTTTGGTTTTTTGAGGTGACAAAAGGCATTCTGAGATCAATTAGAAACAGTCTTTCCAAGACAAAAGTGTATGGGTCATCCAAAATACGCTGATAACATTTTTAACGAAAGAGTTCATAGAACACCCTGCACACTGCACAGTGTTCAAGTATTTACTTCAATTTTAATAAAATAATAATTTTAAAGGCAATTTAAAAATCTGGAAGTTTAGCAGTTCCGAAGCAGTCTCAAACACCACCCTTATACACTGCAATAAGATGACGTTGAGTCGCAGTTTGTTGAAATAGAGGCTTTATTGGTCATCAACGCAGCGTCAATCGGCATCATCTTTGCCCAACCTTCTCACACGACAAGCTCTCTTACAGACATACAGTCACATGAAAAAGTAAGTACACCCCATGTAAAGTTTTGACTTTTTTAACATATTTCAACATACAGCTATTTGATCTTCATTTCAATAATATTGATAGATAAAGGCGATATAATATAACAAATATCATGAAACATTTACATTTTGTAGTCCATTGTATAATTTAAATAGACATAAATGCAAATTTCGCATGTGGAAAAAGTAAGTACACCCCTACATTTATCACTACTTCAAATACTTAAAATTAGAATCAGGTGCACCAGCTCAGGTGCAAATGATTAGAACATCGTTAGAGAGGATATTGGAGGAACCTGTCTTATTTAAACCTCAGACATTTAGTTTGGTTTTCTCTTTGTTGTTGAAGTGTGCGGCGTCACCATGCCTAGATCAAAAGAGCTCTCTGAGGCCTTCAGAAAGAAGGTTATAGATGCCTACGAGTCTGGGAAGGGATTTTAAAAGATCTCCAAACAATTTGAAATCAATCATTCGACTGTCCGGAAGACCATCTACAGTGGAAAAGATTCCAAACAACTGCCAACTTGTTCAGGCCAGGCCGCCCCAGCAAGTTCAGCCCGAGAGCAGACCGCAAGATGCTGAAAGAAGTCTCTAAGAACCCCAGAATGTCATCATGGGACCTTCAGGTAGCTCTTGCCACTGTTGATGTAAAAGTGCACGAGTCTGCCATAAGAAAGAGGCTGCACAAATTTGATCCACATGGGAGGTGTGCCAGGAGGAAACCTTTGCTGTCCAGAAAAAACATCAGCACAAGACTAAAGTTTGCCAATGAACACCAAGGCAAAGACCAGCACTTCTGGAACAATATGCTCTGGACAGATGAGTCAAAGGTCGAGCTATTTGGCCACAGTACCAGAAGACATGTTTGGCGAAAACTAAAGACAGCATTTGACCACAAGAACCTGATACCAACTGTAAAGCATGGTGGTGGAAATATTATGGTTTGGCGCAGCTTTGCTGCATCAGGGTCTGGGCAGCTCACCATTATAGAATCCACGATGAATTCTTCATTGTACCAGAGGGTGCTTGAGGATAATGTGAGGCCATCTGTCGGAAAGTTGAAGCTAAACCGAAGTTGTGCCTAGCAACATGACAATGACCCTAAACATACCAGTAAACCCACCAAGGAATGGCTGAAAAGAAAGAAATGGAGGGTTCTGGAATGGCCAACTCAAAGCCCGGATCTAAATCCCATCGAGATGTTGTGGGAGGATTTGAGACGAGCTGTGCATGCAAGAAACCCCTCAAACATTACACAGCTGAAAGAATTCTGCATGGAGGAGTGGGCAAAAATTTCTCCCAGTCGATGTCAGAGACTGGTAGAGAGTTATAAGAATCGCCTACTTGAGGTTGTTTCTGCCAAAGGGGGCAATACCACCTATTAGAGCCAAGGGTGTACTTACTTTTTCCACATGCGAAATTTGCATTCATGTTTATTTAATTTATACAATGGACTACAAAATGTAAATGTTTCATGATATTTGTTATATTATATCACCTTTATCTGTCAATATTGTTGAAATGAAGATCAAATAGCTGTATGTTGAAATATGTTGAAAAAGTCAAAACTTTACATGGGGTGTACTTACTTTTTCACATGACTGTCGGTTCAAAATATTATATATGGGTTACTGAATATATATAGATAGATATGTAAGCTCTCTCAAACCAATGACTGATATTAATGTTCGTTGCCTTCCGGATGTCGTAGAAAGCTGAAATTTGGCATGCCGAAAGACATCAAAACCAGTATGTGTGTTTACATCAAAACCAAAACCACTGGTAAAAATCACAGAACCATCGGGAAGCATTTATGAAACATTATATGAAAACCATATATGTAGTATTTAAAATAATTGTTGAAACAGGAAAAATGAGTTTTTAAAATTTGGTCTTCCCTCGGAATGGTATCAAAACAACGAAAGCATGAATGCAAGTTTCAGGTTTCAAGGCAGCTGTTAAGTGTAACGTCCTGATCTGTTCATAACATTCTGAGCCATTGTGTGTTCTCGTTCTTCCAAGAGCCTGGACTCTGTCTTCAAAAAAGAAGTTAATTATCCACTGTTTATTATTTGTTAGAGGAAGAAGAAGACCACTCCTTTTGCATCTTCAGATGCATCGGGCTGTTGAGGTAGCTTCCTAAGCTATTGGCACAATCCTGGATCGGTTGCCACTGTGATGCAGGATACTTGAATGGCTCATTCTTCCCAGTCAGCTGGTACTCATTTGGTCGACCTCAGAAGGATGGGCGGGCTGAGACTACCCACCTGGTGTTAATTCAACCCCATGGCAGTGGCTTGAACTCAACATCAGGCTTCAATATGTGTAAAGACATATATAATCGAGAGTAAAAAAAAAGAACAACTAAAAAATGCATGAGCATGTCAGCATTGATAAATAATGTTTTTGTCTCAAATAATCTGTTGTTATTTTCCAGTCTTCCTCATCTTCCAATTTTTTTCAAGGAAAGATTTGTGTTCCTCAAAGTTATTTGCTTCATCATTACATTAATCTTCATCAACTACCTTACTTTTTTGCAATATTATTTCTCACTAGCAACTGGTGGACCCACATTGTTACAGTTCCTGTATCTGCACAGTTCTGTACAGCATTTGCTATCTGCCATGTCTGCTTTGAATTTGGACGTTTAAATTCCTACAGTATTGTTTATCATCCTCCAGCCATGTCCAACAGGAAACAGAATATCTACATGCTCTTCCAAGTTGCTCTTTTACACTCTCCGCCAAAAAAACGAACATGTGATTGTCGTTGATACGATTAAGTTACATGTGACACCTTTGGACACAGAAGAGGTCACACTTCTAACAAAGATAAGTGCTGAGTAATTGCATGTCCATTCCATTATGACGTAATCACGCAATGCTCCATTGTGGCGAATGTTTTCACAAAGGGATCCAACGTGGAAGTAACAATCTCAATACCAGGTACGCCCATCCACCGATGGCAGCAATCACTTCCTTGCACTGTTATCGTATTGTCGTGCGGCCGTCTTTGATTAAAATCAGACGGTCACGGAAGCCGATTGCGAAGGCCTTAACCCCTGAGGCGAAAAGTCAATGGCGGACTCCGGAAACAAAACGCTACACCAAAGTGATGGAGGGGGGCGGCGCAAGAGCCCTGCAGTCTTACCTATTAAATCAACCATACGGAAACTGCGTTCAGATATATATACAGAAAATAATATAAGGGTTTATTCACAACGATGGTGGGACAGGAAAAGCACATGCCGGTAATAAATATCCTAATTGGGACTTCCCCACACACAGATTTCCGATACGAGACGAGGGAATATGAATTACGGAAAAGAAAACGTTCGTTATATTGTGAAATGATGCATCCTTATCTGTCCTGTCGTCTTGCGTCTCCAAGCTCCGCTGCACACCACGAGGCCCCTCGCTGCAGCACCACAGCACCGCGAAGGCCCAAGCCAACGCCCACTCCAGGCTCCTCGTCGACAGCCCACGAGGTCCTTGCACCACTCCAAGCTCCAGAAGCACCGATTGCACACGAGGCCCCAAAGCACCAAAAGCACCGCTCCAAGCACCACGCAGATGGCGAGCCAACGACCACCAGGACCTCTCAATACCAAGAAGAAAAGCGCAGAGCTTCAAATGCACCGAGACAGCCAGAAAGCACAAGGGTTCGAGCTGGACGTGCAAGAGGGACAGAGGGACGTGCTGCGCAAGAGAGAACTGGATGTGCAAGAGCGAAAATGTCATTCGGCGCGCCCTGATATAACCTTGCGGTGGTGACGTCAGCCTTGGCGCGCCACCCAATCAGTGCCCTCCACCGAATCACAGGACTGTAGCATGGTGATAGCTCGTGTTACTCGATGTGGCTAGGCCTGCCGCAGGTGTAGCTGGCTGCGGCCCATGCGGCGGTGCCCCGAACTGGCCTCTTGCCTGTTCTCTTCCGAAGTCCTTGTCAGGGAAGGGAATTATTCAGTGTTGCGCTAAGGGCCTGTCTAAGTGTTTAAATGAGTGCATTGCCATAAGGGACAAAGGTTTAATCACCAGGTGTGACACACAGGGGTTTATCTTTAATCCCTAACTATCGAACACTCGAACATCCTGGTATGTTCACAAGCAGACATATTAACCTGACAACCCGGACTAACATAGAACTTATTACAGGTAGATTCCCTATCGCAACAGTCGAAGCATGTTACCTATTCAGATCTACCTGACTCTAGATATTGCTTTACCCTACCGACATAACAGTATTGACCCGATGAGCACTCCAAATCCGAGCCTGGGGGATGGCATTCCAGGCCGAATAAACTCCTGTTCTTGCTCTTTGAGGGCCTGTGGAGGTCTTGGCATGGTTTGAGCAAGACAATCAATGATAGGCCAGAGATATTGAATTGGATTTAAATCTTGCAAGATGGCTGGCCAGGGTGTCATGGCATTAACGTTGACATGAAAAGAACATTCCTTGTTTGAATGGCCCTGGGAGCAGGACAATGCAAAGATCACTCCTGGGCCATGTTGGTGCATTGTTGGCAACGCATGTTGCGGTAAGATCTCATTAATGTATCGATCTGCTGGCACATTGCCATGGATAGGAATCAAGTTGGTGTGGAAGGTTTCAGCAATACTCCCCCAGATCATGACATTATCAAATCCAAAATTTGCGGCTTCTTGGATATGTGATATATATGTTATATATATACCTTTATTAGATATATATATATATATATATATATATATATATATATATACATATACGTATGTATATATATATATATATATATATACTGTATGCAATATATATACTGTATACAAATAGATATACACTGTATACAAATATATATACACTGTATACAAATATATATACACTGCATACAAATATATATACACTGCATACAAATATATATACACTGCATACAAATATATATACACTGCATACAAATATATATACACTGCATACAAATATATATACACTGCATACAAATATATATACACTGCATACAAATATATATACACTGCATACAAATATATATACACTGCATACAAATATATATACACTGCATACAAATATATATACACTGCATACAAATATATATACACTGCATACAAATATATATACACTGCATACAAATATATATATATATATACACTGTATACAAATATATATATACACTGTATACAAATATATATATACACTGTATACAAATATATATACACACTGTATACAAATATATATATACACTGTATACAAATATATACACACTGGATACAAATATATATATATATACACTGTATACAATATATATATACATTGTATACAATATATATACACTGTATACAAATATATATACACTGTATACAAATACGTATATCTATATATATATATAAATACACAGTCACACACATAACAATACTTTGTTAAATTTGTTAATGTCATGACGTATATTTTTTGGCACCGATGGTGTAGCTGCGTTATTGGGCCCAATGGTGTACCTGAACCATGGAACCACTGAGCACTATCAGATTTAAGAGGCTTATGTACTTACAGAATGCTCCCTTGACAGCCATGTCGGTGGCAATGCGACAGCGGCTTACACACTCATCCTTAGAACAAAGCACCAAGCATTGCTATACAAAATTCCATTTATTCCCAAACACATCACCTCAAGAGAAACAACGGGACCCAAGGTTGTCACAATAGTACTTACTGTCATATATGACTCAAAAAGTCAGTGAAGAGATTTGACAGAAATAGTCTTTTTTGTCCAACAGTCGGAGATGAATTTTGGGGGGAAAGGTGATAATTGACAGATAAGCCATGCACATCGTATTTCAGCGTTTTTTCTTTCATTAAGCAAGATCTAAAAAAACTAAGAAGTATTTTTCACGAAATTCATTCATTCATTTACTGCTGAACAATTGCAATAAAAACTGCTCACACATTTTGCACCTCAAAAAAAAGAAAATCCCCGAGACGAAGCAGAAGAAACAACAGAGAATTCAATATAATTCATTACAGCTGTGTGAATGTTTTCTCTTTAGCAGCCATGAGTTACCGATGTGCTGACTTCATTCAAACAGTGAGACAGCAATGGCATCTGCTTCAAGCTTTTGTCATGCCAACTATGAGAGTTTCTTGGTTTTTTTTTCCTTTGCAAACATATTTTATTGAACGGGAATGGAGGAGGACGTGACCTAAGTTTGTCTCAATCAATTAATCCATCAGTTATATTAACGTTGAACTGCCTAAACCCTCTTATTACATTCACATTTATATGTCATTTAATAAAAGTGCTAAAAAAATGTATTTTTATTTTTATGTATATATACGTATATATATATATATATATATATATATATATATATATATATATATATATATATATATATATATATATATATATATATATATATATATATACATATATATATATATATATATATATATATATACATATATATGCATATATACATACATATATATGTATGTATATATGCATATGCTGGGATCCCCTTGCTGGGATCTGTTTTTGCACCTTTTTTGTGCAAAGCGGTGATGTTGGCAGATTTCCAAGCAGATGGCAGATGACCTTGAGCAAAAGAGAGGGTGAAGAGAACAGAGAGAGGGAGTGAAAGAGCGGAAGAACAGGATTTTAGGACCCGTGGGCTGATGCCGTCAGGTCCAGTTGCAGAATCAGAGTCGAGGGTTGACAGAAACTTTTCCACCTTGTCAGGAGGAAAGGACACAGAGTCCAGGAGCAGCTGGGTACGACTGGGTACGGTGGGTACAGAGAGGGATGGGTTTGGGACACAAGATTTAGAGGCAAATACAGAGTTCAGGCATTCAGCTTTTTCACGTGCGGAGTCAGCCGTGTGGCCATTTGAGGTGAGGGAGGGGATGGAGGGGGAACAAACACCAGAAACAGATTTGACCAGATGCCACCAGGATTTGGAAGAGGGAGACAGATAAGAGAGTTCTGTCCTGAGAACGGAGAGATATTGTTTCCTGGCTCTCCTGAGGGTGGACACACACTTGTTTCGGGCTTTGTGAAAGGAAATGAGATTTCCTTCCGTTGGATTTGCTTTCCAGGAGACGAAAGCAAGTTGTTTCTGGGCAATAGCCTCATCACAAGATTCCATGTACCATGGACGGGAGGAAGGGTATGACAACTGAAGACGAGATGGGATAAATCTGTGCATGAGAGAGAGCAATTTACTTTGGAAGAATTCCCAGGATGAGTTGATGTCAGAGGCGGTAGAGATGGGAGACCAGTCCAGATGATTGATGGCTGCTTGAAGACCGTGCCAGTTGGCCTGAGTGAAATGCCAGACTCGTCGACGCTGAGGAGGCTCTCTGAGAATGGTCAGAGAGATGTCCACTTTAACAAGCACATGATCGGATGAGCCGATTGGAGCAGAAGAAGAGCAGCAGACATTTTCAGCGAAGTTAGTCATACCCAAGTCCAGAAGAGAAGATGCGACCGAGATCCAGGTCCGGAAATTGACAGATTGTGTCAGTCCCAGTGAGTCACAGAAGTCCTTTGCTGAAGAGCCATGGCTGGTGAGAGAGGTACCCACACCCAGCCAACTGGCATGGTGACAATTGAAATCACCACATATGAGGAAGAGAGAGTTGGGATGGGTAGATAGAAGTTGGTCCATATTATCAGACAGCGAGATGTAGATGGAGTCATCACTGTTTGGTGGACGGTACAACACACATATTAACAAAAGGTGGGAGCGAAGGGGAAGTCGTAGCCAAAGGTATTCCTGGGGGTGAGGTGGAGAGAGGGCAGTGCAGGGCGAGTGAGGAAGAGAGTTTTTTTATAAAGATAGCAATGCCCCCTCCAGGACGAGGCTCAGGTCTATCATACCGGAGGAGGGAGTAAACTGGGAGAGATACAAAGGAATCAGAGACATCATGAAGGAGCAAAGTTTCTGTTAAGCAGATCATGTCTGGTTTGTCAGAAGCAACCTGTATGGAGAGATCAGTCAAGTTTGAGCGAAGGCCCCAGATGTTTGAGGTCCATACTGTTAAACAAGAGGAAGGGGGAGCATCGGATACAGAACAGGGGGGGAGCGGTAGGGTAAGATGTGGAAGAGGAGGAAGAGGTAGGGAGAGCTGTTGAAGGTGCGTCAGAGATTTCAGAATAGCTTGGAGAAAGGGAAGAATGGGGCGGACAAAAGGTTTGATGGTGATTGGGTGAGGCGCAGTGAGGTGTTATTTGAGGAGGGGGAAGAGTGAGGCAGAAGGTTGAAGGAGATGAAGGTGAAAGTTGGAAGGGGGAAGAAGCAGGGAGGACGCTTTGAGGAGGAGGGGTGAGAGGGGAGTCTAGGAGGGGAGGAGTGAGGGAGAGTCTCGGAGGGGAGGGGTGTGGGGGAAGTTTAGGAGGGAAGGGGCAAGGGGGGAGATCTGAAAGGGATGGGTGATGGGGAAGATTTGGAGGGGAGGGGCAAGGGGGGAGATTTGAAAGGGATGGGTGATGTGCAAGATTTGGAGGGGAGGGGCAAGGGGGAATATTTGAAAGAGATGGGTGATGGGGAAGATTTGGAGGGGAGGGGTGATGGGCAAGTTTTGAAGGGGAGGGGTGATGGGGAAGTTTTTGAGGGAAGGGGTGATGGGGAAGTTTTGGAGGGAAGGGGTGATGGGGAAGATTTGGAGGGGAGGGGTGACATTGGATTTTGAAAAAGGTACGATTAATGGGAAACGAACATTTCTTGCAAAATGAGTTTCTTGAGACCTTCGAGTCAAAAATACGTTTGAGGATGCTGAAGGATTGGTGGAGTTCTGGAGAGTTTAGCGAATGTATGAAAGAGGCACTGTAACTGTAAGAGATGGAAAAAAATTTTGGAATGAATAGATTTGGTGAGCAAGTCGAAAGCATCCTTTTATAGAAGAAGAAGAAAAAGGTGTTATAGTATATGACAGAATACAGTTCTTCAGGGGACAGTTGAAACATTTTTTAATGACGTGAACACGTGATCACGAACAACGTGGTCGAAGAACGAACGAACAAATAAGAACGAACAACGGATAAGAACAGAGACGGGGATTGTTTTTTGTTTTTTGTTTTTTTTGAGTTGAGATGAAAACAGAGACAGGGACCGAACGTGAAACGTGAAAAATAGAGCCTGAAAGTAATTGCGAGCGCAATCGAAGAACCGCTGAGACAGAAACAAAGCCTCAAGCCAAGGTCAGACACGGTAGCCTACTAGTACTACACTAGGCGTCAGAATACGCGACATGAACTAACCGACGATTCTGTACACAGGTATGAAAAACCAACACCAAGAATACTATTAAAGACACACCAATAGTTACACACACCGAAAGAAAGATACAGTTTCGACAAAAACACAATTGTGAAAAAAGTTACTTAACTTCGAAAGCGTGCGCGCATGGACAGCTTTGAAGAGACGTGACGTGACGTGACGAGAAGAGACGTGAAGAGACTTTGAAGAGATTTAAAACGTTAGACAAGTGGTCGATGTTCGGGCAAGTTAGGGGGAGAAGAGCAAATCTAAGAAATAAGCAATACAGCGAAGGAAAGAACTTAAATTCACAGAACACCTATGGGGGTAGGGAAGCTGAGAGAAACCAGGCCGCGCACGCAGTGGGACAGAAAACTTTTAAATTATACAAAAGTTTGCAAGAATTGCAAATCAACACGAACTGGGAAACACACTGCAACACATGCACAATAAAAAACGAGTAGAAATTGACGAAGACACGAATGGAAAAAATACTATAACTTTTGCTGCCATGCAGAGATCGAAGACACTTCCTTGCTCCAGGGACCGGAAACGGAAGTCCAAGTCCAAATGGAAGTACCTCTTTCTTTGCAGCCTTCTTGGCTGCCTTATAACTTTCATGCTCTGCTTTTTCTGCTCCCGTACCCTTCGCGGTCTGCCACTCCTTGAACTTCTTCCTCTTCTCGTCAATCCTCTTTCCTACTTCCTCATTCCACCACCATGTTTGCGAGTGCCTCGGTGGTCCTTTTGTCCATCCACATACCTCACCAACGGCTCCCAACAGACTATCTTTCATTGACATCCAACCACGTTCAAGCTCAACCACATCATCCTCTACCCTACTCAGCCTCTCTTTTAATGCCCCCCTTACTGTCACCTCTTTCAACCTCCACACCTTCATTCTCGGTTGGTACTTCACCCGCCGAGCTCTCCTCGCACCTTTCACCCTTATGTCGCAGACAACCAAGTGGTGCTGTGAAACAGCCTCCTCCCCCGGGATCACCCTTGTGTCCCGGAGGTGCCCCCTATCTCACCTACGCACCATCAGGTAGTCAACGGTTGTCGTCGACCCACCTGACGTGTATGTAACAAGCTTATTATCCTCTTTCTGGAACTGAGCATTACAAATGATGGCTTTGTAAGATGGCGTCGTATCGGCAGTTAATCGGATGCTTTTGGGCCCCAACGTCGGCTAATTCAGATTTTTCGAGTATGGCTGTACGTGATAAACAAAGAGCGCGGTTCGTAGATCGTAAATCCATTCGTGCCGTGGGCATCGGGTCACTGGGTGCGGCGTAAAAGGGATAACAAAGTCGAGTCCTTACGCTATTATTATATAGACTAGCCGAAACCCGTGGAACATCCACGGAAGGGAGGATGTGGTGTATGGATAGAGTGTACCATTATGGATGGCACAGGGGATTTGCTTGTCCGAGTAAGAGTTAGGAAGAAAGATCAATTTTCACTTGTGCAAAAATGCTACTCACAATTACATCGCCTGTGCGTCGGCCTGTGATTGAGCCAGAGAGTTGGCCTGTGAGTCAACTTCCTTTCCAATGTCTGCAAGAGTTGAAATACTGATTGTGAATGTGTAAAATTATATGAAAGAAGAACATGCATATCAATAGACGATGCCATCGAAAAGGAGAGCAGCTGTCCATAGAAAAGGATGTCTGACTTATCAATTTGACATTATTGCACAGGAAATGACAAACAAAGAAACAGTTCATTTCCATCGGGTAATATTACGATGAGAGATCAGCCGATACCTTTATTATGTCCATCAGCATCCATGGCACTTAGAAAAAAAAAACGTGGCATCAGCCAGCCGCAGCCAACTATCACGTACCGTCTCGAAGTCAATGCCATCCTTTTATCTCTTCGTATACAACTCACTGATCGCAACGTCACTCCATTTAACTTTATTAAAATGACGATAAAGACGTGAAACCCGTGGAACATCCACGGAAGGGATATCGTTCGTCTGTTTTCAGCTCGTTATCTATAAGCTTCCTTACGTCTCGCCACCTGCTACACCTCTCTGAGTTACGAGGATTTATGCAACGCACCCCAAGTATCGCAACGTCACTCCATTTAACTTTATTAAAATGACGATAGACGTTTCCTTATATATCCTAATTTCAAATGTTCAAGGGAATAAAAAAGCTTCCTTACGTCTCGCCACCTGCTACACCTCTCTGAGTTACGAGGATTTATGCAACGCACCCCGAGTATCGCAACGTCACTCCATTTAACTTTATTAAAATGACGATAAAGACGTTTCCTTATATATCCTAATTTAAAATGTTCAAGGGAATAAAAAGACCATTTGGTTCACACCACCCATCACACCACTCGACTGTCGAATCAGCGGACGGCTCGCATCGCCTTCGCCCAGCAGACGCCAATACGATGGTGTCGTAAGATGGCGTCGTATCGGCCGATAATCGGATGCTTTTGGGTCCCAAAGTCGGCGAATTCAGATTTTTCGAGTATGGCTGTACGTGATAAACAAAGAGCGCGGTTCGTAGATGGAAAATGCATTAGTGCCGTGGGCATCGGGTCACTGGGTGCGGCGTAAAAGGGATAACAAAGTCGAGTCCTTACGGTATTATTATATAGATTATATAGATATACATAAAAACAAATACATTTTTTTATGTTTTTACAAAGATTTTACCAAAAATACATTATTATTTTTTACAACACAAAATCTTTACAAAAAAGACATTTTTTTTTAACAAAACTTAATTTTTACAAAAAATACATTTTTTTTTTTTACAAAACAATTTTTTTTTAACATTCCAAATATATATATATATATATATATATATATATATATATATATATAATTTTTGTAATTTTTAAATATTTTCTAATAGTTTTAATAATATTTTTTAAATATTTCATATTAATACTTTTGTAATATTTTTTGTAATATAAAAAAAAGATTCCGTTACCTATCATTCACTATTCTCACAAGATCACAAGCTGGAGGTGTGCACACTTGTCTCCGAGCTGTCCATCCTGGGCTTGAATCTGTCATCTGGGTGTTTCACAGTCAGGGTGAATCATCAATGTGTTTGTCTCACTCGATTAATGTTAAAACTGGGCATCCCATTTGCCAACATCAGTTGGTAGATGTTAAAGATCGCTCGATGTCCTTCACGAAGAGTCGCCGTGCTTTCGCCAGCACCACGAACGAATTCCCAATTCCTACTATAACCTACGAACTTGAACGTCAGGCTAAGCCAGCTGGTTCGTGAAAGCCAAACTTTTTCCCGCTGACTGGAAAAAATGCTGAATGCTTTTTCCCGCTGAAAATGAGAATAATTGTGGTCGTGAAGACAACAACAATAAAACAAGCTCACCATCTGACTCGAAAGGATGTCTCTGCTGCTAGTTTTCACATAATCTTCCAAACGATCACTCGTGGGACAACTTTATGCAGAACATTTATTACAGACAAAACGTTGCAACTCCAACGGGGAAACTTGTTTGAAAATGTGGCTGAAAGGACATAAAAAGCTCTGTTACCCCCAGTGAGTATATCTATACTTATAAATAAAATACTTATAAACAAAAACCGGCCAGGAGAGTCATCACAGCCAAAGAGTAGGCATCAGCAACATCTGCATTTCTTATAGCTCCCTGTGCAATATATATTATATATATATATATATATATTATATATTATATATATAATCTATCTTCTATCTTCTTCTATCTTCTATCTTCCACCTTTACCTTCTACCTCCTACCTTCTATCTTCTATTTTCTATCTTCTACCTTCTATCTTCTATCTTCTTCTACCTTCTATCTTCTATCTTCTTCTATCTTCTTCTATCTTCTACCTTCTACCTTCTATCTTCTATCTTCCATCTTCCATCTTCCATCTTCCACCATCCACCATCCACCTTCTACCTTCTATCTTCTATCTTCTATCTTCTATCTTCTATCTTCCATCTTCCATTTTCCAACTTCCATCTTCCACCTTCTATCTTCTATCTTCTACCTTCTATCTTCTACCTTCTATCTATCTTCTACCTTCTATCTTCTATCTTCTTCTACCTTCTATCTTCTATCTTCTTCTATCTTCTTCTATCTTCTACCTTCTACCTTCTATCTTCTATCTTCCATCTTCCATCTTCCATCTTCCATCTTCCACCATCCACCATCCACCTTCTACCTTCTATCTTCTATCTTCTATCTTCTATCTTCCATCTTCCATTTTCCAACTTCCATCTTCCACCTTCTATCTTCTATCTTCTACCTTCTATCTTCTACCTTCTATCTATCTTCTACCTTCTACCTTCTATCTTCTATCTTCTATCTTCTATCTTCTACCTTCTACCTCCTATCTTCTATCTTCTACCTTCTACCTTCTACCTTCTATCTTCTACCTTCTACCTTCTACCTTCTATCTTCTATCTTATACCTTCTACCTTCTATCTTCTATCTTCTACCTTCTATCTTCTACCTTCTACCTCCTATCTTCTACCTTCTACCTTCTATCTTCTACCTTCTATCTTCTATCTTCTACCTCCTATCTTCTATCTTCTACCTTCTACCTTCTATCTTCTACCTTCTATCTTCTATCTTCTATCTGCTACCTTCTACCTTCTATCTTCTACCTTATATCTTCTACCTTCTATCTTCTATCTTCTATCTTCTATCTTCTACCTTCGATCTTCTGCCTTCTATCTTCTTCTATCTTCTATCTTCTATCTTCTATCTTCTATCACAAGACAACCCCCGGAATTTAATTTTGACACCAACATGAACCGACAAAAGTGGACTGTTTGGTTGGAACTTTGTGGAAGTGGTCAGGTGATCGGACCATTTTTCTTTCAAAGGAATGTCAATGGTAACAGGTATCTGCAGATGATCAATGATGATGTCTATTTACAGTTAGGATCCTGAGTTAAAGCCCCTGCCATGCCGTTGAATTAACACCAGGTGGGTTGACTCAGCCTGTCATCCTTCCGAAGTCGGCAAAATGAGTACCAGCTTGCTGGGATGAATGAGTCGTTCAGGTATCAGTGGAATCCACGATGAATTCTTCATTGTACCAGAGGGTGCTTGAGGATAATGTGAGGCCATCTGTCGGAAAATTGAAGCTCAACCGAAGGCAGACCTTGCAACATGACAATGCCCCTAAACATACCAGTAAATCCACCAAGGAATGGCTGAAAAGAAAGAAATGGAGGGTTCTGGAATGGCCAAGTCAAACCCCGGATCTAAATCCCATCGAGATGTTGTGGGGGGATTTGAAACGAGCTGTGCATGCAAGAAACCCCTCAAACATCGCACAGCTGAAAGAATTCTGCATGGAGGAGCGGGCAAAAATTTCTCCCAGTCGATGTCAGAGACTGGTAGACAGTTATAAGAAACGCCTACTTGAGGTTGTTTCTGCCAAAGGAGGCAATACCACCGATTAGAGCCAAGGGTGTACATACTTTTTCCACATGCGAAATTTGCATTAATGTTTATTTAAATTATACAATGGACTACAGAATGTACACCCTCTGGTACAATGAAGAATTCATAGTGGATTATATGATGGTGAGCTGCCCAGGCCCTGATGCAGCAAAGCTGCCCCAAACCATAATATTTCCACCACCATGCTTTGCAGTTGGTATCAGGTTCTTGTGGTCAAATGCTGTCTTTGGTTTTCACCAAACATGTCTTCTGGTACTGTGGCCAAATAGCTCTACCTTTGACTCATCTGTCCAGGGCACATTGTTCCAGAAGTGCTGGTCTTTGCCTCGGTGTTCATTGGCAAACTTTAGTCTTGCCCTGATGTTCTTTCTGTACAGCAAAGGTTTCCTCCTAGCATACCTCCCATGTAGATCAAATTTGTGCAGCCTCTTTCTAATGGTAGACTCATGCCCTTTGACATCAACAGTGGCAAGAGCTAACTCTGTAGGTCCCGTGATAACATTCTGGTCTTCTTAGAGACATCTTTCAGCATCTTGCGGTCTGCTCTTGCGCTGAACTTGCTGGGGCGGCCTGGCATGAACAAGTTGGCAGTTGTTTCGAATCTTCTCCACTTGTAGATGATCTTCCAGACAGTCGAATGATTGATTTCAAATTGTTTGGAGATCTTTTTAAATCCCTTCCTCATCACCAACAGTGGTGAACTGCCATTACGGTATCCCATCCAGCTATGCTGTACCTTAATGGGAGCCATAAGTACCATCTGTCACATGGCACATTATCTCTGGTATCCACTCATTATATGGAATCGCCTGGATGTATACTGGCAATAGGGTGCAGACTGGATGGTGCCCAACGAGGTCGATTGGAGGGTGGGCTGTGAAATGAACGGGGCCTACTCTTATTTATTTCTTTTACACAACGCAGGTATCACTATTGGAAATGGCCTTATCTCACATATACTATGAAATAACTAACGTTCTAAGGTGACCTACGTGTTGCATGTGGACTAACTATGGGGGCAAAACCTTTAACCTTTATTAATCAAATATGTACACTTTCTCAGAACCGCAACAATATATATATATATATATATATATATATATATATATATATATATATATATATATATGTATGTATATATATATATATATATATTGTTACGGGTCGCGGACAAGATGTTACTTTGGGCCGAGCGGATGGTCAACCGCGACCGTTACAGGATCCCCGATTGGCCCGACTCCCCCAACGTTGACCAGATCGCGCCACAGATATTCAATTTGGAAACCTCTAAAGCGACCGAAAGAGAAGGAAGAGAGAAGAAGACAGAGTACGGAGGAATAACAGGATTTATTATACACACAAGCAAAAAGAAAGCAGTCACATTTATTTACAACACATAAGACGCAGGTGACACAGTGCAAATACTAGCTTACCTACAGTCTTAATTAACCCAGGACAGAACAAACAAAAGACAGACTCACGCGGGGAATGATGACAGGAATCGCAGGAGGTGGATGGCTGGAGGTGAACGCTTGGTGGAGCCAACGTGGAGCTTGGTGGAGCTTTGGTGGAGGCGAACGCTTGGTGGAGCCAACATGGAGCTTGGTGGAGCCTTGGTGGAGGTGAACGCTTGGTGGAGCCAATGCGGAGCTTGGTGGAGCCTTGGTGGAGGTGAACGCTTGGTGGAGCCAACGCGGAGCTTGGTGGAGCCTTGGTGGAGGTGAACGCTTGGTGGAGCCACGCGGAGCTTGGTGGAGCCTTGGTGGAGGTGAACGCTTGGTGGAGCCACACAGAGCTTGGTGGAGCCTGGTGGAGGTGAATGCTTGGTGGAGCCAACGCGGAGCTTGGTGGAGCCTTGGTGGAGGTGAATGCTTGGTGGAGCCATGCGGAGCTTGGTGGAGCCTTGGTGGAGGTGAATGCTTGGTGGAGCCAACGCGGCTGGTGGGGGGTTGGTGTGACGGGTTCTCTCTCCTTCCCTCACAAGCTTCAGGACTCTTTCTCTCTCTTTCTTAGTCCCACCCAGTCCAACAACTTCCTCTCTTGCTTAGTCCAACTCAAGGCCTTTCTGTCTTCTGATCTCCTCCCTCCTCCACTCTCTCCGGGGCCTCTGCCTCGGGTTATATAAGCCCCACCCTTGACCCTTTTGCGAACCTCCCCAAAACGTTCTCTCTCCGCCCTCTAAAGCCAACCCCTCATTCTGGGTTGGTCGGCAAGGGCTGGTTCACTCCTCCCCTCTATGACGAGGTGGGGACCCGCCTTTCTTCCCCAACCCTGCCTCGTGGTCAATGGCAGATGAAGGGAAAACCGCCCAAAATGCAGTTGGCAATTGGAAGGGAGGTAATTGGCAATGGCACTCGAGGCCTGGCAAAGACGAAAGGGGAAATGGAAGTTTTGGGAGTGGGAATGAAGGGAATCTATCTCTTTCACTGGTGCAATGGAGTATTTCTATTAATGGGAGACACAGCCTTACCCTAAAACACAGAATAAGATATAACTATCGAACAGGGGTATTCTATGATTGGCTGACGTGTATGCTTGTGGACTAATTATGGGACGCCCTTTTGACCTTTACACAGCTCCGGAGGCAGGAGGCGCAGAATAACAATAATAATAATAATAAAGCACACAATCAAAAAAAAATACAGTCCTCATATCCGCAACACTGCACCCTCCTCCTCTTAGGCACGTCCCCGGGCCTACAACTTTTATTTAGTGTGACACGTAGGTGTAGTTCCCTCTACTTTTAACCTGACCCTGAGTGCGACAGTTTTTAAAACATAAATAAATGTGTCCCGCTGCTCCATTGCATCCTGCCTAACAGACTTACGCCCACAGTTAACCGAATTGCGGAATGGTCTTCAAACTACACACTGACGGTGGGGAGCATTATTTACAATGACTCTGCTTTTATTTACAACACTAACCCAGGACCTGTAGTTGTTCTTTCTGTGGGGGAGACAGTCTGCTCTGCATCAATGCACCATTAAAGCACCCAAAAACGCACCAACACACCCTCAAGCACCAATCGGTGCAGTCACCATAGTTCATCAGTGTTCAACAATAAAAAAATAAATCAACAACCCCTAACCCTGCAGGTGGTCTCTTGCTCTTCGGCTCCCTCTGCTGGTTATTATTATTGTCTTCCAGTTGTTGTCATTCTTTCATTTTCTTACTGGCGGCCTATTTGTATTAAAACTTGCACCCAATGTGTCCTTTTTATTTTATTTTATTTATGGCCCACAGGGCCGACTACGTGTGGTTCACCTGTGGGGCATCGGTGCCCTGTGGCCCAGGTCCGCCAGCAAGATTTCGGGCCCTCATGGCCGGTTCCAGCAGAGGGGCCATGCCCCAACCCATGGGGTCCATCAGTGGTGCTCGGCCACAGGCATGTGGTCCATAATGTGGTGCATCGATGCAGACAGCTGGTTCTGAGAGTGCCGGGCGCACAATGGCCGACTCACGCACGCTCCCCTCGGCGCCCAATGGCGCACAGGTCATGTGGGAGACAAAAGAGACAAATGAGCGAGGGGTAAGGTCACAAGGGTACACATCAATAAGGCAATGCAAGGCGAAATGCGTACCGAGGGCGAAGTGAGAAAGCTCGTCCCTACCGTACGTCACCCCCCTGTCACCTACACTACCCTTGCCCTTACCCCATATGTACAAAAATCTACACATTTACCAATCCGTCGCTACTGTCACGTCTTCCCCATATTTCCCTATTCCAAATTCGTCTCTGCAATCCCTCTACTTCAAAATTTGCCATCACCCAATTCATCATCAATCCTCATAAGGAGGAAGAGATGGAACATCAAGCACAATGTCACACCCACGTCATGATGCGTCTCACATTCCAAACATTTGCACAGTAAAAAATAATCAAAACATGGCATGGTGTGGAGTACCTGTCACCTCAGGTGAGTGGATGCAGATGGTGCGAGGAGACTTCCTAATCCTAACTATCCTCTAAATGACATTAACACACTTTACACTACCCGGGGTCTCTCCCTGCCAATCCATTGGCCAACTTACACTATGGGTTCTAAAAACCAAATTCCCATTGACCAAACTGTGGTGCTTCTCAATTTGGGTTCTCACTCCCCCGATTCATCTCCCGGTGCCCTTGCACAATTTCTGGGCTGTGACGTGTAGCTCTCCCAGCAGGTCTACCCACCTGCACACCTCCACCACTGCAGTTGCCACCCGAGCTTACCTAGCTCCTCACCCTAACCTATCTAACTGGGGAAGGCCCCTCCTGGCTCTGTCACCCCACTCGGTGCCCTCTGGCACTGGGCTACCCGGGTCCGTCCTCCGGATCCTCGGGCCCCATCCACAACTACCGGCTCCCAGAGCCCACCTGCGGCCTCACCTGGCCGACATCCTCACAGTGGTGGAGTGCCCAAACTAACTACACACACTAACAGGCTACACGCCCAGCCATTTCCACAACACTAATGCACCCATCCAATCACCATTCTTCCACCGGCACCACAGATGCCAATATCCAACCACAATTTACCTATACCCTCTACCTAACACTTACACAACCCGCCCCGGGTATTCGTGATGGGGGTCCACTCTTCCCCCATTCACACCTTCGCACCATCCACTCCACTCCATCGTTTCCACCATACTCACTCCACGACCATCCATTCCAATCTTCCAGATATTCCACACTACCATTTATTCCACATAGCCACATACACCTGTTGTTGCACACCTGTGCAATCACCTGGTGCCACCTGCACCCTCCTTTCTTCCTGGACCATTTGGTCATCACAATACACAATCACCTTCACTCACTCATACACTGCTCCATCCACCTGTTCAGTTGCACACCTGTGCAATCACCCCTGTTCAATCACACCTGTTCAATCCTCACCCACACGGCATCATCTCAGCTAACTACTCCCCTCTGAAACTTGCGCTTCCCAGTCGCCCCTTTAAACTATTGCGCTCCCACGTCATTATCATCCACACTAAACTACCTGCGTCCCCACTACAGGTATCAGTCACTAACTAAACCTTAACGTTACCTAATGTCATCTTCGCTAGATCCCTACACACAATATCCTAACCCACCCGGGCTAGTTTTCACTGGCATAAACCCCATAATCTAGTGCTCCTTTGCCCCCCCCCCCCCTGCCTGTGAGGGATGGTGGATTGCCCATCCCACCACATCGGGGAGGTCCCACTATCAATTTTGCTCGTCCAAATTCCAACCAATTCAAAAATTTTCCATTTACTGCCAATTCTACCCACTATTATAAATTTCGTATCAAATCACTATCACTATCACTATCACCATCATCACAGTCCGCTATATCTTAGCCTCGGTGCGTCATGACATCATTAAACTCGGCTTCGCAAAGCCGAGCAATGAATTCGGGTGGTTTGGTCGTCTGCAGGTTGAATCCGTCCGGCTTTCGGTTCAAGGGAGGTGGTTTGGTCGGGCCGAGATTCCACGCGCCATCTCGGCGCGGCACCTTGCGGTCCCGGGCCCGATGGCTCAATCTCCCTCGGTCGGAACCCCGTCCCCACGAGGGGGCACCGTTCCACTTCCTCCCACTCGCCCTTGAACCGGACCGGTCGCCTCGCCCGACAAGGCCCGGACTCGACCGTGCGGGGCGGGGCCAAGCCCGAATCGGCAACGACGCTTCGAAGAGAAGCGACGCAGCATCGATCCGCGCCGGGACTCGCACCCAACAAAGCACACCGCGCCCCGAGTGTTCGCATCGGCTATCCGTCGCCCTAACCGCTAACCCGGTTACCGTCGATGCTTCACCGGCATGCTCACACGCATACGCTACCCCTTTCACCCTCACCAAGCCCGGCGTTCCAACGCCGTTCGTACATTCCACCAACGCTCTCCCTGTTACACACCACCTCTCGCGCACACTCTTGCGCACACCTCGGTCCACACCTCTCCTCCGTTACGTCCTCCGTAACACTCACCATGGGCGTGCACTCTGGCATCCACCCACTAACGCGCTCAGATGGGATCTCCCACACTCGCGCTACTACCAACTCAGGTGTGCTTCCACGCACACCCTCAACCATTCCAAGCGTGCATTCTCGCACCCGCTCCACCACCAACTCACTCTCCGGGTCACTCTCACCCTCGCACGTACACTCCGTACACCCCGACGTGCATTCTCGCTCGCACTCGGTTTCACACCCACACGTTATAACACACCCACTCGCCGACGCACACTTTTTCCTCACACGCGTGCCATTTTTACTCACACGGGACCCTTCACCAACGCCCGGGTGCCATATCGATCCCAATCGCGTGACAATTCTTTTGTCGCTAAACATCCTTTTACAAAATCTCCCCGCACAATACACAGCACGTCTCACCTTCGGGGTTCTTCTTCCTCCCTGCACCAAAACCTGCAAACTTCCATTCGGGTTAAGCACAGCATCGTGATGTGAGCAGGGACTTTGCACATTTTCCATTTCTCCCTGCAATTCCCGGGCTACCTCCGTCATCTCTTCAATTTTAATTCCCAGCACTGCTTTTTCTTTATTCACCTCGACGACCGTTGGCTTTAATAAAACACCCTCTACCTCATCGGTCGCCGGCTTTTCCAAACCCCGTGTCGCGATTTCTACCCCCGTCATTGTACCCGTGCTTTCCTCCGCTTCGCTCAACCGGCGCTTCTCGACCCGCGTTACCTCCTCGTGCACCCCTGGGACCCTTTCGCCCACCATGCGATCCATGGTCTCCCCACATTTCTGCATGCGATCACCCATTCTGTTCGCAATTTTGCCGATTCGTTCCATTTTGCTTCCTAGCCTCTCAAATTTAGCTTCTAGCCACCCATTTCTCCCATTTTGCCCCCCATTTTGCCCCCCATTTCCCCCATACTGTTTTTCAAACCTCCAATTTGGTCTCCCATTTGTCCCATAAGGGCCCCCATCATTCTGTTTTCCATCTCTTCACTATCAACCCTCCTTCTGTCTTCCATTTCTTCGCTATTCTTGTCCATAAGGGCCTTCATTTGTATTAAAAAAAGGTTCAAATCCACCAGCGGCGCTACTACGGTCGCGGGCGCGGTCGCCGTAGCCATGTGCGAGGCGCCATTTTGCGCGCCCGTAACCTCGTGCGCGAGAGCGCCATTTTGTGCGTCTGATACCCCCTCAACCGCCTCCTCATTGCTCCCCTCCATTTGATCCTGGGTTACTCCTAACCCCTCCTCTAGCTCACCCACCGGCATCCGATCGCCTTGACCAGCCATGGCGCGATTTCAAAATTCGGGTTTTCCTTTACAACAACACAAATTTCCAGCACTTTGTAATTTTGAGCGCGTTAAGCGCGCTTCGGGCCTCGTATCCCACTCCTAGACACCAATTGTTACGGGTCGCGGACAAGATGTTACTTTGGGCCGAGCGGATGGTCAACCGTGACCGTTACAGGATCCCCGATTGGCCCGACTCCCCCAACGTTGACCAGATCGCGCCACAGATATTCAATTTGGAAACCTCTAAAGCGACCGAAAGAGAAGGAAGAGAGAAGAAGACAGAGTACGGAGGAATAACAGGATTTATTATACACACAAGCAAAAAGAAAGCAGTCACGTTTATTTACAACACATAAGACGCAGGTGACACAGTGCAAATACTAGCTTACCTACAGTCTTAATTAACCCAGGACAGAACAAACAAAAGACAGACTCACGCGGGGAATGATGACAGGAATCGCAGGAGGTGGATGGCTGGAGGTGAACGCTTGGTGGAGCCAACGTGGAGCTTGGTGGAGCTTTGGTGGAGGTGAACGCTTGGTGGAGCCAACACGGAGCTTGGTGGAGCCTTGGTGAAGGTGAACGCTTGGTGGAGCCAACGCGGAGCTTGGTGGAGCCTTGGTGGAGGTGAACGCTTGGTGGAGCCAACGCGGAGCTTGGTGGAGCCTTGGTGGAGGTGAACGCTTGGTGGAGCCACGTGGAGCTTGGTGGAGCCTTGGTGGAGGTGAACGCTTGGTGGAGCCACACGGAGCTTGGTGGAGCCTTGGTGGAGGTGAACGCTTGGTGGAGCCAACACGGCTGGTGGGGGGTTGGTGTGACGGGTTCTCTCTCCTTCCCTCACAAGCTTCAGGACTCTTTCTCTCTCTTTCTTAGTCCCACCCAGTCCAACAACTTCCTCTCTTGCTTAGTCCAACTCAAGGCCTTTCTGTCTTCTGATCTCCTCCCTCCTCCACTCTCTCCGGGGGCCTCTGCCTCGGGTTATATAAGCCCCACCCTTGACCCTTTTGCGAACCTCCCCAAAACGTTCTCTCTCCGCCCTCTAAAGCCAACCCCTCGTTCTGGGTTGGTCGGCAAGGGCTGGTTCACTCCTCCCCTCTATGACGAGGTGGGGACCCGCCTTTCTTCCCCAACCCTGCCTCGTGGTCAATGGCGGATGAAGGGAAAACCGCCCAAAATGCAGTTGGCAATTGGAAGGGAGGTAATTGGCAATGGCACTCGAGGCCTGGCAAAGACGAAAGGGGAAATGGAAGTTTTGGGAGTGGGAATGAAGGGAATCTATCTCTTTCACTGGTGCAATGGAGTATTTCTATTAATGGGAGACACAGCCTTACCCTAAAACACAGAATAAGATATAACTATCGAACAGGGGTATTCTATGATTGGTTGACGTGTATGCTTGTGGACTAATTATGGGATGCCCTTTTGACCTTTACACAGCTCCGGAGGCAGGAGGCGCAGAATAACAATAATGATAATAATAAAGCACACAATCAAAAAAAAATACAGTCCTCATATCCGCAACAATATATATATATATATATATATATATATATATATATATATTGTTACTGATCGCGGATTAAGATGTTAGTTACCGAGCGGTTTGGTATTGCCGCGACCGTTACAGGATCCCTGACTCACCCGATTCACCCAGAACTTTGGCCGTATCGCACCACAGCTGCTCAATGAGGGAAAAGACAAAAACGACGCAATGCAAGAGGAAAAGGAATAAAACGAGAAGACGTACAGACGAGTAATGGGGTTTATTATTTACACACACAAGCAAAAAGGAGCAATCAAGTTTTATTTACAACACATAAGACGCAGGTGACACAGTGCAAATTTTAGCTTACCTACAGACTTAATTAAATACCCAGGGACAGAACAAACAAAACAAACTCACGTATACAAGAAGGATGGAATGGAATGAATGTTGGAAGGAGGAATGGGAAGGTTCAGCTGGGGGCAGATGGTTCGGGCTTGATCCCGCACGGGACGTCGGCTGGACCCCTCGACGGCCACCGATGCCACCGCTATTTGGTCCCCGCGGGGTAACGGGTTGAAGCTGCCTGGTGGAGTCAACGCTGCCTCTCTGGCTCAGCTCAGGGCGCGTCTGCCGTCTCTGGCGCAACTGCTGGTAATGGCCCTTGGCACCTTCTCTCTCTTGGCCCTGGTGTCTCCTCACCATTGACAACTCAACGCGACCGACGCAACCACTGACCCCTCGACGCCACCACTTCTCACCACCGACTTCTTACCACCGCAACCAACGCAACCACTGACCCTCCTCTGGCAACCGACTCAGACCAACTCACTACTCACTTCCGTTTGCGCCTTTTATAGCGCCTCCAGCGATTACGCCGCCGGCGTTTTGGACACGCCCATCGGGGTGCTCACCTCGGCCCTGGTTGGTCGCGCGACCCTCGGCCTCCGCCCTGGATGACGACGGGCGGGCACGCCCCTCCTCCCCTCTGACGAGGTGGAGACACGCCTTTCTTCTCCGACTCAAGCACATGGTCAATGGCGGTTATTGGAGGGGAGGTGATTGGGAATCGAGGGCTCAGCAATGACGAGAGGGGATGTAATATGGAAATGGAGGTTTTGGGGATGGGAAGGAAAGGGAGATTTTGGGGATGGGAAGGAAAGGGGATCTATTCTCTTTCACTGGTGCAATGGAGTATTTCAATTAATGGAAGACACAGCCTTACACTAATACACATAATAAGGATATAACTGTCAAAAAAAGATATATCGTGTCCTGCATGTATGTTTTATGGACTAACTACGGGAACGCCCTTTGACCTTTATACAACCACAAACGGAGGGAGGAGGGGTGATATTTTACAACAACCTTTTACAACAACATTTTACCACAACAATAAAATAAAAAAACATTCTCATATCCACAACAATATATATATATATATATATATATATATATATATATATATATATATATATATATATATATATATATATATATATATACTAGACGACCCATGACCCGCGTTGGGTCAATGTTATTATATATAATTAAGGGGTTACCATGGTTACAGTGGGGGTCAAAGGTCAACCTATGGCGAAGTTATATAATTTTCTCACACTTTCTAATAGAGAGGCAAAATGCCATATAAAACGAAATTTACTGGTTCTAATTGCTTTTATTTATCAATCCTCACATAGAAGAGCAGTTTTTAGTAATGAGCAGTGAGGAGAAGACCCCTCAGCCAATGATGCCACCCCGCAGCCAATGATGTGACCCCTCAGCCAATGATGCTACCCCTCAGCCAATGATGTGACCCCTCAGCCAATGATGCTACACCTCAGCCAATGATGCCACCCCTCAGCCAATGATGCTACCCCTCAGCCAATGATGTGACCCCTCAGCCAATGATGCTACCCCTCAGCCAATGATGTTACCCCTCAGCCAATGATGTTACCCCTCAGCCAATGATGCCACCCCTCAGCCAATGATGCCACCCCTCAGCCAATGATGCCACCCCTCAGCCAATGATGTGACCCCTCAGCCAATGATGCTACCCCTCAGCCAATGATGCTACCCCTCAGCCAATGATGCTAC